>NC_045990.1:19917429-19954929 GCF_010909765.2 Amblyraja radiata
AGCAGAGAGACAGAGTGGTGTAAACTGAGGGTGGAAGCAATAGGTAGCATGGTGAAAAGTAGAAGTGGCAGACAGACAAATCCAGGGCAAAAATAAAAAAAGGACAATTTTTCAACATAATTGTATAAGGGGTAAGAGTGGAGTAAAAACAAGCCTGAAGGCTTTGTCTCTCAATGCAAGGAGCATTAGTAATAAGGTGGATGAGTCTAATGTGCAGATAGCTATTAATGAATATGATATAGTTGGGGTCACGGAGACATGGCTACAGGGTGACCAAGGCTGGGAGCTGAACATCCAGCTCAATATTCCGGAAGGGATAGACAGAAAGGAAAAGGAGGTGGGGTAGCGTTTTTGGTTAGAGAGGAGGTTAACGCAATGGAAAGGAATGACGTTAGCTTGGATGATGTGGAATCAATTTGGGTAGCGCTGCGAAACACTAAGGGGCAGAAAACGCTAGTGGCAATTGTTGTACATCTCCTTTTCCCAACTTGACATATTCAGAAAAATAACACCACTGTTTAAAAAGTGAGTGAGGCAAAATAAAATGATATAATTGGCCTCTTGGTCTGAATTCAAACGTTCATAAAATTACATTATTTCATTAATGATTAGACTAAGTGGGACCCATTGTGTCCCAGGCATACGGGAGGCCTGGTCCTCCAACGCAACCCATTCCGAATCGTAATATTCCACCACTCACCCGTTCCCACAATGCAAACCGTTCCCCCAACGCAATATTCCACCACTCACTCGTAGCCACAGGCGCGGCTCATTTCCCGTCACCCCTGAGGATTCACTCCCTCTCCTCTCCGTGGGTGGTGGTGGGGGCCAGGTCGTATTAGCGTGATGTTGTGGGTGCAGGGGGTGTCGTGGGGGCGAGGTGTGTGGGGCTGGTAGCGTTGTGGGGGTGGTGGGGTCTGGGCGGGGTGTTGTGGAGGGAGGGCGGAGTGGGCGTGGTCAGTTGTGGGGGGATATGTATACATGGACGTATTATTTTTATTATTATAAATACTGTCACTATTTCAGTTATTGTTTGTTTTTTGTGTATGTGTGTACGCGCGCGCGCGTGTGTGTGTGTGTGTGTGTGTGTGTGTGTGTGTGTGTGTGTGTGTGTGTGTGTGTGTGTGTGTGTGTGTGTGTGTGTGTGTGTTTATATATATATATATATATATATAGATACTATAGACTACTAGATTGTGTGGAAGGGTGTGTTTGGCGGGGGGATGTTGCATTGGCGGGATGTGTGTGTGTAAGAGGGGTTGTGTGGGGAAGGCGGTTTGTTGGCGGGGAGGCTTATGTGGCGGGGAGGGCGATGTGTGGACCGGAAGGTTGTGGGGGGGGGGGGGGGGGGGAGAAGGGTGTGTGGGCGGTGTGGGAGGAGGAGAGAGCACGGAGAAAGGACGTGTCTAGAGCCATGGGGAATCACGGGAATGGAGGCAGGGCATAATAATGGGGAGCAGAGAGGTACGGGCTAGACCTGACGGTGCGATGGGGAGTCACAGCGGGCGCTGGTCGCTTGTCGTTCTCGTCCGCCATTCTCCGCTTTCCGTTTAGCGATATCGGCGACATCCGATTCAAGGATGGCATTGGCTGGGTCTCCTCCTCTGGCTGGGCGCGACTACGTCCCCAACTCTGGGCTAGGCTGAGTCTACGATCATGGGGTGAGCTGGATCTCCGACGCTGGGCTGGGTCGGGTCTCCGACACTGCTCTGGTTCGGGTTTCCGACGCCGGGCTGAGTAGGGTCTCCGACGCTGGGCTAAGTAGGGTCTTCGACTCTGGGGTGGGCCGGGTCTCCGAAACAGTTCTGGGTCGGGTCTCCGACGCCGGACAGGGTAGAGTCTCCGACGCCGAGCTGGTTCCTGTCTCCCACGCTGGGCTGGGTCGGGCCTCCGATGCAGGGCTGAGTAGGGTCTCCGACGCTGGGCTGGGTCGTATCTCCGGCGATGGGCTGCTTCTGGTTGGGGTGTTCCGGGCTGGGCTGCTCGGGCTGGACTGCATCGGGCTGGGCTGCTTCGGGCTGCGCTGCTTAGAGCTGGGCTACTTCGGGATGGGGTTTTGGGTTAGGGTGCTTCGGGTTGGAAAACACCGCCGAACTACGTCAGCACCTGTAAAGAAGCGATGGCGCAGGAAGGGCGGACCGTCCCGGGGAGTGACAGAAGAGACTAATCCGCGTGGCGCTGCGCTGGTAATAATAATAATAATATAATATATATTTTATTGTCATTGCACGTCAGTGCAACGAGATTTAGTGTGCAGCTCCACTGATGTACAAGAAAGGTAAATAAATACAATACATAAATAAACAAGCTGAATTGATTGACGTGGCCATCTGAGGGAGACTGTCCAAGGGGGGTGGGTGGGGGGGGGGGGCACTCATTAGGGCAGGTTCAGAGCCGCTATAGCTCTTGGGATAAAACTGTTCCTGAGTCTGGAGGTTCGGGCGTAGAAGGCCTTGTAACGTCTGCCGGAGGGAAGTAGTTGAAACAGACCGTGGCAGGGGTGTGATGAGTCCTTATGGATGCTGAGGGCCTTCCTGAGGCACCGCGTGTGGTAGATGCCCTCCAAGGCTGGTAGCTCTGTTCCGATGATCCTCTGCGCTCTGTTGACGACGCGCTGAAGAGCTCTCCTCTCCGCCTCCGTGCAGCTGAGATACCACACAGAGATGCCATACGTTAGTATGCTCTCTGTGGTGCAGCGGTAGAACGTTGTCAGCAGCTGTTGGGGCAGACCAGTCTTTTTTAATGTCCTCAGGAAGAACAGTCGTTGCTGTGTCTTGGCGCCCTGTCAGCAGCGTGTCCGTTGTTTCCTACTTTTTTTGTTTTTTTAGTATGTTTTAATGTATGCTTTTAATGTCTCTCTGTGTGTCTTGTGTGGGGGGTGGTATGGGTGGGGGGGGGGGGGGGGGGGTGAGAGGGAAACCCCTTTTTTTTACCAAAACTACAGCTACAGTGCAAAATTAGGCCGTGCAGCTTCCCATTTACAAGCCGGCAAAAAACGTCCAACCACATTAATCTTATATACCTGCACTTTCGATGGATTGTTGCTACCAGTACTCGTCAGATACAAACTTTCTGCTTTCCCACACCGCGTTGAATCTTTAATTATAATTGGTATGTTGCATTATTCTGCAGAAGTGAAACGTTCCTAATTTGACACCCTGCATTCATCATTATCATATCGTTCTTAGCCTCCACGGCTATGAATAAAAATAAGTGCACTCTGTCCAGCCTCCCCTAATAACTGACAATTGGTGACGCAGGGAACCAGAGGCAAATATTCTCTTCGACTTCGTCAATGCAATTTAGCATTCCTAGATTCCAGCCAGTAGGACCGTATCGTGGCTGTGTTGGGACCAAACATTGATGACAATCGCTGCACAATTTTGCCTTTCTGCGGCTTCCGGGTTGACCCGTTATCCCCCAAAACCCAACCCGTTGGCATTTACATTCTGTCGCACGGCAATTGAGTAGTCATTCCCCAAATAACACCGTGAAAACTCCATATCTTCCATCAGCCTTATCTGTTACAAAGAAGAAAATTAATGGTTCATTTAAAAAAAAAAAACACCAACAAAGTGTTGTACATTCCAATGGTGAGCGTTTTAGTGAACGAGGAGTGTTGCATTAATGATCTGGAGAATTCGGTCAATAACATACGATAAATATTCGCGCCGTAGCCTTCTCTCTTCTTTAGATGCATTGCAGAATTGGATGTGGATACATATGTTACTAACTGTGAGTTTATGGATGGCATGTATATCGTCAACGTTGTTCATAAAGAGAAGGATATTCTCGGGCAACAGGATAAGAGGCATCATATGGTAGGTTGGTTGGTGCGTGAAATATGCGTCCGATAAATTGAGATAGGTCCTTTGCGAGATCTGATCTGGTACAAACATTCGACAACAATGCCAGAACTTCAGTCAGACGTGCAACAAATTGTCCTTGGCGATTGGATTCATGGAGCCATTAATGTAGCAGCACTTGCTGTAGACGATAGTGAAGAATATACATGATTTATGGGCTTACACAAATACGTGTTTAATGTGCTTATGGAGCTGTGTCAGATCATTCTTCTGGATGCTGGACCAATATACCCACCACCAACTGAATGATAACGTTGTCCCATCAGTTTCTGCTCATTCATTCCATTACTCGCCTTAAACTCGTGTGTTGTGTTTTGTTGCAAGCGATCACTGAGGCTCGTCATTAATCAAGAGCCCGAAAAACAAACGTTCCAGTCCTGCAATAATCTTATCTGTTTTTATTTGAGACATTGCTCGTGTTCTCTGTCCAATTAGTACCCCACCCCAAACCCTGGAATAAACGGTATGGCGGTAATTTCAAACGAAAGGATAGATAACTCGTGCCAAATGCTGAAAATGTGAATATTATAGAATCAAGTGTCATTGATACCCTGGGCTGATTGACCTATTTCTGAGGCGCATGCACGATCACGTATTATCTCTCATGTGTGTGTGTGTGAGTGTGTGTGAGTGTGTGAGCGTGTGTGTGTGTGTGTGTGTGTGTGTGTGTGTGTGTGTGTGTGTGTGTGTGTGTGTGTGTGTGTGTGTGTGTGTGTGTGTGTGTGTGTGTGTGTCTGTGTGTGTGTGTGTGCGAGTGTGTGTGTGTGTGTGTGTGTGTGTGTGAGTGTGTGTGTGTGTGTGTGTGTGTGAGAGAGAGCGTGCGTGTGTGTGTGGGTGTGTGTGTGTGTGTGGGTGTGTGTATGTGCGAGTGTGCGTGTGTGTGTGTGTGTGTGTGCGTGTGTGCGTGTGTGCGCGTGTGTGTGTGTGTGTGTGTGTGTGCGAGTGTGTGTGTGTGTGTGTGTGTGTGTGTGTGTGTGTGTGTGTGTGTGTGTGTGTGTGTGTGTGTGTGTGTGTGTGTGTGTGTGTGTGTGTGTGTGTGTGTGTGTGTGTGTTTGTGTGTGTGTGTGTGTGTTTTGTGTGTATGCAGTCCACAAAGGGCTGGAGGAATTTAGCGAGACGGGGAAGGAATTGGACAAAGCAAGATTTGATTCGGGACATTTCTTCACACTAATGTAGAAACAATTCATTCACAGTAATTCACGGAAACGGATTATGAAGATTATGATTTGCCTCAGGAGAGGCAAATACAGTCTATGAGATGAGCGGAGCTACGTGAGAACCTCTGTTTCATAGTTCCGACATTCTGTGGTCTCACGATGGAGATAAAATGGGAGATGTTGGGGAAGGTGTTTCATCACCTGGGTTGACATGGTAGGAGGAAGGTTTGGCAGGAAAATATGGAGTAGACCAAGGGGTTGCAGAGGATGTGCTCCCTGCAAAATCGGAAAAGGGTGTGGATGGGGATATTTGACCGGTGCTGGGATCCCGTTACCTTTGCCGGAAATGCCGTGCAATGATGTGTTAGATACGGAGGATGTTAGGGTAAATGCTAAGGGCCAGATGATCTAATTCAATCTGGGGTGATAGGGCGCGCGTTTTTAATTGCGGCACACAGAGATGACATGCACGAAGAAACCGGGTACAGGCATAAGATTGGTGCGCGTCAGTGGGTCTGTCATTGGTTTACATTCTGTCATAGAGCGTGTGAAGTGTGTTTCACCACTGCTCACTGATACATCCACAGTGAACAACTCATCTCTTCCGGCCCTCTTTAAAGATATCTGTAATTGGTGAAACATAACGATGCCATGTGTAGTCTGGCACTTAATAGCTAACACGCTTTCCATAATATTGTATAATGCGATGCAGGCACTTGGTTGCAACGTCGGATGGTAGGGTGAGCACAATTAATATTATCTGAATTAAGTAATATTCGGTACTTTTTGTGGAATAACCTCTACTGCACAACCCACTCATACATTTACCTCAACCATTTGCCCTCGAATTGATAAATGTTTCATGTGGCGATTCAGTTTTTAACCTTCAGAAACACTATCACACCAACATAAACTGCAAAGGAACATCAAAATGAGGACAGACAACTCTTACGACGGCGCACACACACTACCGATGGGGTGCAGAAATTACAGAAGGGTCGGGTTGCTCAAATCAGAATTGAAAAGTATGTTTAATGGTAAAGGTAAATAGGGCACAGAGAGACTGCCGAAGTCTCAGAAAGGGATAACAATCTATCAGCAGACAACATGGGGATCAATATAAAAAGAAGGCTGACGAATACATAATAGAAGTTGGCATGTTAACATGCACTCAATATCCGAATCAAGACGTATAAGCTTCAATAACAGTTAGACATATGTAGGAAGAACTTTGTGGGCATTATAGAGCCACAACAAACAGAGGATCAGATATGGTAGCTGAACATCCAATGATACATATCCTACAGAAATCACAGGCATGTGGTTAAATGAGATATGGAGCTTTGTAGGTAAGGGCCGAAATTCAATTCTTAGTAAGAAATGACATAGGCTCAGCAGCTGTTAGATAGTTGTGGGTAAAATAAGTATCTACAAAGAGCGAAAATACCCTGATGGGAGTTACATATTTGGCTTCTAGGTAGCGGCAGTGATGTAGCGTATCAGTGATGTAGGGTATCTGGAAACTGAAAAGGCACATCACAATGATGACACTGTGCAGGCAGAACGGGCAACTCGGATTGGCATTGAATCCTAACGAAAAGGATTTAAAATAAAGGCCAAACGAGATGGAGCAGCTGGTCGTCGACCACAGCAGAGAACAGACAATTCTGGATTTGGAGTTGTGGATCGAAAAAGATTGGACCAGCGAACTTAAGTTGGGGGGACAACTCGGATGCAGTAATCAAGATTTGATGTTTCAACCAGTAGTTTGAAAGGGAAAACACAAAATCGCATGTATCGATGATACATACTGCGTTGAGCACAGGTACGACGGAGACATTCGGGACGAGGTGACTAAATTTAGTTGAGGGGAAAGCATGCGCAAATGACGATGAAGCAACAATGGCAGGGTTTTCTTGGAGTAGTTTGGTAGATGCGGCATCATTTCATTGCGAAGTGAAATAAATATAATAAACGGAGAGAGAGGCGACCGAGGATGACAAAGGAAGTCAAATACAACATGAAAGAAAATAGAATACATCTATGGTTCGTGGGAAGGTGGAGAATTGGGAAGTTTGAAGGACTGGGGGGAAGCAAGTTAAATAGGTTTCATATTTTTCAAATGGGTTCCATTGTAAAATGAATCAATTATGTAAATGGCCTGTCCGACCAGCATGCGACTACATCCAGATAACGCGACCTAACGTGGTCGCTTGAACCGTACGGATTCGCGGGTCCGATCCCACTTCGATCGCCGGAGCCGTATGGAGTTGTGCGGGGCTGGTCCCGACATCGCGCGGGGCTCCGAAAAACTGACACTGTCCAAAAATTCCGCGCGGCAACGGCCTGTCGGCCCGCAGCCGCATTGAGGCCGTACGCAACGCCTCGATGGCCGTACGCAGCTTATCGGCAGTACGCCTAGCGCGTGTCGTTGCGCGATGACGCCACCGCCCGGCGTGCCGTTGCGTGATGAAGCAACCGCCCGGCACCGTGCGACGTCCACATTCAGTCGGCCGGCCTCCTGCCCAGCTGATTGGTGAGTATGATGTCGGGACCAGCCCCGCACAACTCCAGACTGCTCCGCACGTTAGGTCGAGCTAGCCGCATGTAGTCGCATGCTGGTGGGACAGGCCCTTTACAGTGATATGCGAATTACCATAGAGTCATACTGAAAATGCAACAATTTATACAACTACATAAAAGTTAACAAACATTCACCATAGCAGATTCCCCACATTCCTCGGTGTGATGGAAGGCAATTAAGACTAATCCTATAACCCCTTTAATCTCTCGCGGTCCGAGCAGTCGAACCCTTCATCGGGGCGATCGAATCGCCCGCGTCGGGACCATCGAAGCTCTAGCGATGGAGCGGTCGAAGCTCCTGCGGCCTGGAGTTCCCGAAGTCGGTCTCTGACCTGAAACCGCAAGCTCTGCGATGTTAAAGTCTGCAAGCACTCATTGTAAAGTTCAGAGGGTCATCAATGGCAAAGGGATCGCGGGCTCCACGATGCCGTAGGCTCCCGCGGTGGAGATCTGGAAGTCGGTTAGGCGGCGATGTTAGGCCGCAGTGTGGGCGGAGATACGATATGGATAACATCGCACACCCGTCGATCTAAGTATCCCCCAAACCCCTCCCCACCCCTCACATAAAACAAGCCAAAGAACACATAAAACATACATTTAACACATACTAAAATGCAACAAAGAGACAGACTGTTGGCGAGGCAGCAGGCCGTAATAAAACAAAATATAACAAATATATTTCGTAAATATAAAGGGCTAAGCAGAGGTAAGTGTGTACAATGTACCGTTGGTATATGATGCTGGAGAAGGAGGAATGGGAACAAATAATTGGCTGCCAAACTGAATAAGATGTTGTGTCACAGTGAAAGGCATGTCAGAAATTTAAAGTATTCATTCTAGTAAAGGATTCATCAAAGGCTAGTAATGAGTGCCATCGCTATTGCGGATGAGAAGCTGCTTAGGAAGTTGTCAGATTTGAAGATCTATAGTTCACCTGTGCTAGATGGAGTACACCACAGGGTTCTAAAAGACTTAGCTGTAGAGATTGTGGAGGCTTACTGGTGATCTTTCAGGAATCACGATAGTCAGAAATTGCTCCAGAGAACTGGGTTATCAGAAATCTTACTGCGCTTTGCAAAGAATGAGCAAGGAAAAAGAAAGAAAATAATAGGCCGCTTAGTCTGACTTTATATATTCATAGAATGTTATAGTCTATTGTTAAGGATCTAGTTTCAGCGTCGTTTAAGGCGTACGATAGTAGGCCATTTTAAGCGGAAATCCTGCTCACAAGGTTGTTGGAATTCTTTGAGAATGTAACATGCAGGATAAGGTCAAACGCTCATAACTGACAGGAGCGTAATTACTACAGTCGGTCCATCACGTCTGTGCCATTCAATCATGGTTAATCTATTGCTCCCATCTAACAGCATTCTTCTGCCTTCTTGGCATAAGCCTTGGCATGGAGAGTAAGTGGATGTTGTTTATTTGGATATTCAGATGGCCTTGATGAAGCGCAAAACGTCAGAGTTCAAGAATGTGGGAGTCGGTATTGATAGAGACAAATTACTATCATGGATAAATGATTGGCTGCCTGACAGAAGGCAGAATGTGGGAATAAATGGGGTTGGCTGCCGCTGAATAATGGTATCCCACTGAGGCCGAAGTTGAGTCCGATTGGTTTACGCATTATTTTATTGATCTGTATGATGGAATAGGTGGCTTCCTGGCAAAGATTGCGGATAGTACAACCTCCTTGCAACTCCTGGATCCACTCATCACTTCCTATATGCGCTCTCCTAAAATCGCTGGAGGTTTAACACCTGTCTCAACTCTTCATCCCTCATCTCCAACGAGAGACCGCTGGAGATTTTAACTGTGAGACGGAGTCACATATAGCTGCGCTAACCTCATCGACTGCAATAAGTTCTCCCGGTGTGTCCTACCTTTCACCAACCAGACTAAACCAAGAAGAGGTAATGCTTTCGCTGAATACTGCCTAATGCCCAATACTAGCGCTCTGTTGTCCAATGTTTGCTGGATCAGGTTGCGAGCAATTTGAAACCTAATTGCCATATCCATACCGTCTATAGCTTACCACATGGGCATTGCATTTCCCACTCATAACGAATAAATCATATTTCTCGCGCTTTCCTTCCCATCCCCACTCTGAAGCAAAACGATTTGAGTATAGGAGCAGGGAGGTTCTACTGCAGCTGTACAGCGTCTTGGTGAGACCATACCTGGAGTATTACGTACAGTTTTGGTCTCCTAATCTGAGGAAGGGCATTCTTGCCATAGAGGGAGTACAGAGAAGGTTCACCAGACTGATTCCTGGGATGTCAGGACCTTCGTATGACGAAAGACTGGATAGACTCGGCTTGTACTCGCTAGAATTTAGAAGATTGAGGGGGAATCTTATAGAAACTTACAAAATTCTTAAGGGGTTGGCCAGGCTAGATGCAGGAAGATTGTTTCCGATGTTGGGGAAGTCCAGAACAAGGGGTCACAGTTAAAGGATAAAGGGGAAATCTTTTAGGACTGAGATGAGAAAAACATGTTTTACACAGAGAGTGGTGAATATCTGGAATTCTCTGCCACAGAAGGTAGTTGAGGCCTGTTCATTGGCTATATTTAAGAGGGAGTTAGATGTGGCCCTTGTGGCTAAAGGGATCAGGCGGTATGGCGAGAAAGCAGGTACAGGATACTGAGTTAGATGATCAGCCATGGTCATATTGAATGGCGGTGCAGTCTCGAAGGGCCGAATGGCCTACTCCTGCACCTATTTTCTATGTTTCTATGTTTTTATTCGTTCATTGGCTAAACTGCACGAGTACTGCAAAACCTGGCGCCTAAAACCAAGCCCAGCAAAAACGGTCTCCAGTGTGTTCCACCTCCATAATGCAGAAGCCACAAGAGAACCAAACATATATCTGAGCAGGACCAAACTGAAGTATGCCCCCACTCCAACCTACCTCGGAGTGACCCTTGACAGGACCCTATCCTTCAAGAAACATCTCAAAAGAACAGCCGCTAAGGTGAAGTCCAGAAACAATCTCCTCAGTAAGCTTGCTGGCTCAAAGTGGGGGGCAGCAGCCCCCACACTGCGTATTTCAGCACTAGCCCTTGCATTTTCTTCAGCCGAATATTGTGCCCCTGTTTGGTCCAGGTCATCCCACACACACCATGTGGATACCCAATTGAACTCAACAATGAGGATCATCACAGGAACAATCCGCTCAACACCACTCCCCTGGCTCCCTGTCCTATCCAACATAGCCCCTCCACACATCCGGCGAGTAGTCCTCACTCAAAGGATGCTCCAAAAGACCAAAAACTCCCTTCACCTGCCAATTCACATGGGGATCTTCAACCCACCCACTGCTCGACTTCCATCTAGACGACCAATTTGGAAGAACCCACCACCAGCTGATTTCACCATCCAATCAGCTTGGAAAAAAGAATGGGAGTCCAAGGACGTCCCAAATAAACATCTGGTGTCAGACCCCACCCTATCGGTCCCTGGCACCAATCTCCCAAGGAAGCAGTGGACGACGCTGAATAGATTCAGGACTGGACATGGCCCCTGCTTGGCCAGCCTTCACAAATGGGGCAGCAGCCCAACCCCACGGTGTGCTTGTGGAGAGCAGCAAACAATGCAACACATCATTGAAGCATGCCCTCAATAAAGACTCAAAGGAGGACTTGTCAGCCTTCATACAGCAGATCAAGAGGCAACTGCTTGGCTAAAGGACTTTGCATTCGCTAAATAAATAAATTCGTTCATTTAATTGCCAGAGAGAGGTGCCACCCACATTGGATGAAACATCACCTCATATTACGCTTGGGTAATCTATAGCTTACCACATGGGCATTGTATTTTCCACTCATAACGAATAAATCATATGTCTCGCTCTTTCCTTCCCATCCCCACTCTGAAGTACCTCCATGTCTCGCACTATCTTCCACCGCAGTCGTCATCTACCTTTCCCCTGCCAAGGACACACATCTGACATCCTAAAAACTCACATTCCTTTGTCTCGCCTGTTTCCTCTCAGCCCTATCCCCTTCCACTAATATCACTCACTGTAGCTTCATATTGCATTCCTCTTCTTTCTTATCTGTCACACTTTTATGTCTGAAGAAGGGTTTCGGCCCGAAACGTTGCCTATTTCCTTCGCTCCATAGATGCTGCAGCACCCGCTGAGTTTCGCCAGCATTTTTGTCTACCTACCCTTTTATGTCCGTTGGCACTTTTTCCATCCATTTGCCAATCTACCACCTTATTTTTTCCAGCCGTCATTTGCCGTGCTTTATCCCGTCGTCACGCTCGTTCCGAGCTATGTCCCTTTTACGGAATTATGAAATAATACGTTTATTGTCATTGCACAATACTGTGCAACGAAATTCCATGTCATCTCCTCCGGTTAAAAAATACAAACACGACAACCATTGACACATATGTACACTCTTAGTAAAAATAATCAATAAGTATTTAAAATGAATTTTAAAAGAGATGTTGCATTTCTTGGAATTACATTTTGCTTCCCCAGTGTTCTCTGTTGGAATTAAGCTCTTTTATCGCACATGTGTAGAAACTATTTTTCAGTGACCTGAATCGCCTTCCAGAGGGTAGCAGAGTGAAAAGGTGGTTGGCAGGATGGGATGTTTCCTGCTTGATGTTTGTGGCCCGGCGCAAGCATCGGGCCCTATATATATCATCCTAGGAGGGCATTTGAGCGTTTGTAATGTTCTGTGCAGTTTTTATAACTCTCTGCAGCGCCCTCCTCTCAGTCACAGTGCAGCTAGCAAACCACACCAGGATGCCATAGGAGTGGATACTTTCCACGGCGCATCGGTAGGACAGCAGCAGCGGCTGTGAGACCATATAACCATATAACCATATAACAATTACAGCACGAAAACAGGCCATCTCGGCCCTACAAGTCCGTGCCGAACAACTTTTTTCCCCTTAGTCCCACCTGCCTGCACTCATACCATAACCCTCCATTCCCTTCTCATCCATATGCCTATCCAATTTATTTGTAAATTATATTAATGGACCTGCCTCCACCACTTCCACTGGAAGCTCATTCCACACCGCTATCACTCTCTGAGTAAAGATGTTCCCCCTCATGTTACCCCTAAACTTCTGTCCCTTAATTCTCAAGTCATGTCCTCTTGTTTGAATCTTCCCTATTCTCAAAGGGAAAAGCTTGTCCACATCAACTCTGTCTATCCCTCTCATCATTTTAAAGACCTCTATCAAGTCCCCCCTTAATCTTCTGCGCTCCAGAGAATAAATACCTAACTTATTCAACATTTCTCTTTAACTTAGTTGTTGAAACCCAGGTAACATTCTAGTAAATCTCTGCGGAGACGTTTGCTCTCCGCAGAGACCTCAGGAAATACAGCCGCTGCTGTGACCTCTTCACGAGAGTGACGGTGTTCATTTGCCATTTGAGGTTCTGGGAGATGTTTATTCCCAGGAACTTAAAGCCAGTGACTCTCTCCACCATGTCTCCTTTGATGTATAAAGAAGCAGGTTCCTCTCTCCTCTTCCTCCTTTAGTCAACGACCAGTTATTTTGTCTTTGATGGGTTGAGTACCAGGTTGTTTTTGGTACACCAGGCAGTCAGTTTTTGGACTTCATCTCTGTAGGCAGACTCGTCGTTGTTGTTTATCAGTCCCACCACAGTCGTGTCGTCCGCAAACTTGATTATCCTGTTTGTACTGCGTGTTGGTGTACAGTCATAAGTGTATATTATATACAAGATGGGACTGAGCACACAACCTTGTGGCGCTCCTGTGCTGAGCGTCAGGACTGGTGAGTAACTGGACCCCATCCTGACAGTCTGTGGGCGGTCTGTTAAAAAGTCATTAATCCATCCGCATGTGTTTGCATTAACACCCAGATCAGGCAGTGTGTCCACCATTCTGCTGGGGATGATGGAAATAAATACAGAACTAAAATCTACAAATAACATCCTCACATATGAGCCAGGGCGCTCCAGATGTGTCAGTGCAGAATGTAGAGCTATGTTGATGGCATTCTCTGTTGACCTATTATCTCTATATGCAAACTGATGCTGATCCAGGGTGGATGGGAGTGAGGGCTTAATGTGGGCCAGGACCAGCCGTTCAAAACACTTCATCACCGTTGAAGTGAGGGCAACAGGTCTATAGTCATTCAAGCTGGTAATATATATTTTTTGGGTACAGGCACGATGGTAGCAGTCTTGAAACATTTAGGGACAGTGCACGTTGACAGAGAGAGGTTCAATATGTCGCTAAAAACCTCCGCTAACTCGTCTCCACAGTCCCGCAATACTCTTCCTGGGATGCCATCTGGGCCAGCAGCCTTCCTGGGGTTGACCCTGCGGATTGCTCTTCTGACGTCCTCCGTACTCACAGTGAGTGCCAGGTCGTCATTGCTGGGTGCGGCTGCAGGTGCAGGCTCCGCCTCATTCAGCTCAAAACGGGCGAAAAGGTGGTTGAGCTCCTCAGCTAGCGAGTTGTTACTGCTGCTGATGGTCGGCCCCTCCTTGCCCTTGTAGTTGGTAAGTTGCTGAATGCCCTGCCAGATACACCGAAGGTCCCTCTCGTTAAAATACCCCTCTAACCTTTTTCCATAGGCTGTCATTAGCTCTTTAATAACTCTCTTTAATTTAGATCTGGCAGTGCTGTACAGTTCATCACTGCCAGATCTAAAGGCTGAGTTGCGTTCCCTCAGCAGCTTCCTGACATCCCTGGTCATCCATGGTTTGATGTTTGAATAGCACCTGATCTCCCTGTCGACAGTGACGTTGTTGATACAGTTCTGTATATAGAACATGACTGTGGATGTGTATTCTTGTATGCCCTGGTTTGCAAAAAGGTCCCACTGGGTGCGCTCAAAACAGTCCTGAAGTTGGGCGTCAGCGCCCTTGGGCCAAGTCTTTATGTTTCTCACACTGGGCTTCGTTCTCATAATGAGAGGTCTGTATGCCGGGGTGAGAAAGAGTGATAGATGGTCAGACTGGCCGAGGTGAGGGAGAGAGGAGGCTTTGTATCCATCCTTAATGTTGCTATATACGTGATCCAGTGTATTTTGACCTCTCGTCGGACACGTGACATGCTGGTGGAATTTAGGGAGGTCAGTTTTTAGATTAGCCTGATTGAAGTCTCCAGCCACGATGAAAATCCCATCAGGGTGCGCAGTCTGTAATTTGTTGATTGATGCTTGCAGGGTGTTCATTGCTAGCTTGACGTTAGCGCTTGGTGGAATATAAACAGCCAGAATAACGACTGATGTGAAATCCTGCGGCAGATAGAAGGATCGACATTTCGATGTAATACACTCCATGTCTGGTGAACAATGTCTCTCGACAACGTTTATATTTGTGCACCATTTGTCACAGGAGTAAATACATAGCCCCCCTCCTCTGCTCTTACCTGAGCCACTGCTCCAGTCGACCCGGTGTGCTGTGCGACCTACCAGACTGATGGCCTCGTCCGGGATCCCAGCGTGAAGCCAGGGGTCAGTTATCACCATAATCGAGCAGGTTTGCACAGTTGTATTATCTTCATTGAACAGCTCCAGCTCGTCCATCTTGTTGCTGAGCGATCGGGCGTTCGTCAAAAAAAATGCTGGGTAGCTAACTGACGACCCACAGTTCCATGGACTCAGAGCGCACTGTTCCTGCTCTCACATGCCAGATTTAAAGCAGGCAACCTGCAAGGACATGAGAGAGAAAAGGTGTTCGAGAAAGGTCCCGCAAAAACGAGCGCTTCGGCCCACCGTGTCAATGCCAATCAATTAACAGTCTGCACTCGTCATCAGAATGGCCGGAACAACACCTGCTAAGTGAACAGAAATATAAAAGATTGTTGCAGGGCTGCTCATTTTCTTTTCCATCTGGAGGTACTGGGTCCATTCCTGCTCGTGGTTTATAACAATGATTTCGAAGAATATATACAGGGCACGATTAGTAAGTTTGCCTATCACACTAAAGTAGGTGGTATCGTAGACAGTGAAGATGGTTTAAGTATCTAGGTAAACTGTGCATGTGGGGCGAAGCTGCGACTTTATTCTACGACTATACGATTGTGTGACTGCATAGAGATCATTGTGTCCAGTTTTGATGACCTTCTATGGAATGGATTTCGTTAATCTGCAAAGAATGCATAGCGCAGTTAGCAGAATGTTGCTGAGACGCGAGCATCTGAGCTACAAGGAAATGTTGCGAAGTTGGAACTTTGTTTCTTGAAGTGCAGGGAATTGAGATCTTAAAGACATGATAAATTGTATACTTTCAGGGGTTATATTTTACCAGGATGTATGTATCACGAAATAGGACAAGGGTGTAAGGCGAGAGGAGGAACGATTTCGCAGAAAACAAAGAACTAAACTTTGCACAAAGTGGGTGGGGGATATATTGTTGAATTTGTAGATGTATTAACCGGGACAGGGCCTTAACAACATTAAAAAACGGATGTGTACACGGATCGTGTATATTCTTCACTGTGGTCTGTTCATTTTTCTGCTACGTTTATGTCTCCATGGATCTACGGTCCAATGGGAATCTGCACATCCATATTGGCTGGAATTCTCCGTTTGCGGCACATGTATTACCCAGAACGTTTCCCTCAAACAGTAGAACTAACGTTTGTGCTGTTCATAAACACAGCTCCAACCATCCGCGTCGAGATCCAAGTTACTAATGCATTTAAAGGCGAGCGAAGGCAAATCCTTGTCTGAAAGCACTCGCCATTGTCTTCAGATCTTTGTAATGAAGGAGGTTGATCGAATCCTGGAAATTATCTGGACCCCGGTGTTATTAAAACAATATTTCTCCATTGCAGTTTTATTGTTTGTAAATTGTAGTTGGATGAGGGAAAATATGGTTAAATGTTGTTCCATTACAGCTGTGGTGCAGTGTTCGGACCGGCTCGCCACACAGCTGGGTTGCAAATTATTTAGAGGATCTAGAGTAGTTTTGCCACAATCTCCCTTGAAACTGACCATGTCAGTTATCAGGTGAGGTCGGATAGGCTACACTTATTTTTGTCTATAGCCGTGGAAACCAAGAGGGATTTGGTAGAAGTGAGGAACATGACAGGTTTATTTACATTTTAGTAGGGTGTGAGATGAGGGGTGTGAGATAAGATCAAAGCAGAGGGCAAATCATTGACGGCTCCTAATGGTGAGCCAAATGGCCACCTTTGTGCACTCTAGTTCCATGGCTCTTTCTGTTAGCTTATGTTGTATATATTGCAGTGTATTACAATGAAACGTTCTGATTTTCTTTTGTAACATATGATTTATTAGAAAAAACTAACATTAATATTGATACTGTGGTAATATTGACCCTATTGTTAATGTTGGTGAGACATGTCTCGAAGTTTGACACGCGGGCTCTCACAGCGCCTGGCGTCCGTGTGATGGGCTCTTCTCGGAATGGAGACCATGCACACATATTTATTGCTGAACAGTTCATGCCCGCTAGACAAATCATGCTGGTAATTGATTGTTCTTCTAATGCCAATGAGTAATAGCCAGGCTGACTGGCGCCTCCTGGAATACATCGACCACAACAGTACGTCAGCCCATCAACAGGCCATGCCCGTCAACACAATGCAGTCTTGCTCAGTATATATAGAGCAAAGTCTCAAATTCAAGATTCAATATTTCCTCGCATTCTGTGAGACTGAAAGGGAAGCGCAGATGAGAAACATGCTCCTATTCCTGTTTGGAATATTGTTTCTGATTCATCCCTTCGCAGAAGGAATTACCCCAGACCAGGGTGAGTAAACCTTTTTGTGTGCACATACTCGAGATCGCTCATCGACAGCATTGGGTGATTGTTGATTTAAAGTAGCCACATATTTCGTTCTGCATTATTATTTTTAATGTTGGGGAGTCGATGGCAAACCGACTTCACACCTCTACAATCCGTACAGCAGCACCCGTACTCGGGATAGAACCTGGGTCTCGGGTGCTGCATTCGATCTATGACAGTTACTCTACCGCTGTGCTACCGTTATTTCCATGTGTCGGAGCAGTTAGAAATCAATCCAACCTTGGATTGAAGAGCGCTCTGAACATTGAAACCATATCTTCAACCATTCATATTCATACCTGAAAAATAAAAGCTACTGTACATTCATTTTTCCCAATGACTACCTGCCCTGCGTAGTGACGCCTATGCCTCATGTTGTGTTTGTCCTTTGGAACAATATGCGGCGCAACTCAAAGCTGAGATCTTCCCACATTTGGTACTATGACCACTGCCATTCAGCTGACGATGTGCAACTCTCAGCGGCCCCTTGTGGACGATGAGCTCTCGCATTTAATTCTAAAGTATCAGCAACGTTTGGCACGAATTACAAATGGATGAGGCCACAGTACTTGACCCTCATCCAGATCTATGACTATACGTTGCCAGCTAGAATGGAAACGTATATCTCCAAACGATCCTCTCACTAGGTTAGATAATTCCCTCTTCAATTTTACTTTCAACCAGCAACACCACATTGCTTCATTCAGCCGTCCTTTCCTTCTGGCTTTTCTAAATACAGATTACTGGTTTGTAAGGATGAGAGTGATGAATAGGCTATTCGTCATCCGATTTCATGCCGATTGCCAATGCCCAAAATACGTTACTGAATGGTTGCCTCATTTTTCCCTCCATCTGTAAATAAAATTATCTACTGATCGTTCATTCTGCATTTAGTTTGTGTCACACAGCATAGTGCAGGCGGTAGTACTGGACTTGTTTGAAGGCTTGCAACAAGTTGAAGGTGGTCGGAGATAGCTCCGGCGAGTTAAAATGTTGCGCAGTACCAAAAGGGAAATGAATTTCTCGGCAGGGAATTCAATTTCATTTGGGTCTGGTATCAACTGACTGACAAGAACTACAGTTTGAAAAGCTCTATGAATAAATAATGGTTGCATGACCACTTCGTCGTTTCTCTTAACTTTTATTTGAAGTGAACTACGTGAAAGAAACTCATTCCTCCTCCTCCTCCTCCTCCTCCTCCTCCTCCTCCTCCTCCTCCTCCTCCTCCTCCTCCTCCTCCTCCTCCTCCTCCTCCTCCTCCTCCTCCTCCTCCTCCTCCTCCTCCTCCTCCTCCTCCTCCTCCTCCTCCTCCTCCTCCTCCTCCTCCTCCTCCTCCTCCTCCTCCTCCTCCTCCTCCTCCTCCTCCTCCTCCTCCTCCTCCTCCTCCTCCTCCTCCTCCTCCTCCTCCTCCTCCTCCTCCTCCTCCTCCTCCTCCTCCTCCTCCTCCTCCTCCTCCTCCTCCTCCTCCTCCTCCTCCTCCTCCTCCTCCTCCTCCTCCTCCTCCTCCTCCTCCTCCTCCTCCTCCTCCTCCTCCTCCTCCTCCTCCTCCTCCTCCTCCTCCTCAAATTGGGAAACCAAAGTTGCACACAATACTCCAGATACAATCTAACCAGGGCTCTGGACAAGTGCAGAAGGACCATTTTATTCCTATACCCAATCCTCTCGCTATGAGGGCCCATATAACATTAGCTTTCAATAGACAATAGACAATAGATGCACGAGTAGACCATTCGGTCCTTCGAGCCATCGCTTTCGTCATTGCTCGCTCTGCCTGTACCTTTACTTTGAATGATTGGTGCACAAGGACACCCAGTTCGCGGGGCACTTCACTTTTTCCTCATGCGACAACATTGAGATAATGATCCGCCTCCTTGTTCCTGCCGCCAAAGTGGATAAATTCACATTTATCTACATTATTATATTAAGTGGGTCCCGTTGGGTCCCAGTCATACGGGAGGCTTGGTCCCCCCAACTCAACCCGTTCCCCCAAAGCAATATTCCTCAGTATTCCCATCACTCTATCTAATACTATTGCTCGCCGAATGCAATTTTCTTTCATTTCCTCTATCTCCCTAGATTCTCTGTCCTCTGGTACATCTGGGAGACTGGTTCTGTCTTCCACGGTGCAGACAGAACCAAAGTCCCTGTTCAACTCTAGTGCTATTTCTTTATTCCCCATAATATGATTAATTTTAATCTGCAATTTGAGAAGGAGAACGTTATATCGGAAGTGTCAGTGATGCAGTTGAACAAAGGCGACTATGAAGGCATGAGAGGGGAGCTGGCCAAGGTAGACTGGAAAGGGATCCTAGCAGGAATGACGGTGGAACAGCAATGGCAGGAATTTCTGGGCATATTCCGAAAGACGATAGATCATTTCATTCCAAAAAGTATGAAATATCCCAATGGAAGTAGGAAGCAACCGTGGCTGACAAGAGAAGTTAGGGATAGAATAAAGTTAAAGAAAAGATGAATAACACAGCAAAGAGTAGCCGGAATCCATAGGATTGGGCAACTTTCATAGAACAGAAGGAAACAAAACGGGCAAAACGGGCTGAAAAGATGAAGTACGAAGGGAAGCTGGCCAGGAATAAAAAAGAAGGACAGTAAAAGTGTATTTAGATATGTTAAGGGAAAAAGAGTAGCGAAGTCAAATGTGGATCCCATGAAGGCAGACACGGGTGAAATTATTATGGCCAAAAAGGAAATGGCAGAAGAGTTGAATAGGTAGTTCGGATCTGTCTTCACTAAGGAAGACACAGACAATCTCCCAGATGTACTGGAGGACAGAGGATCTAAGGGGGTAGAGGAACAGAAATACATTTTCATTAGGCGATAAATAGTACTGGGTAGGCTAATAGGATTGAATTATGATAAATCCCCTGGACCTGATGGTCTGCATTCCAGGGTCCTCAGGGAGGTGGCCCTAGAAATAGTGGACGCATTGGTGATCATTTTCCAATGTTCAATAGATTCAGGATCATTTCCTGTGGATTGGAGGATAGCTAATGTTATCCCACGTTTCAAGAAAGGAGCGAGAGAGAATACGGGGAATTACAGACCAGTTAGTCTGACTTCGGTGGTGGGAAATATGCTGGGGTCAATTATTAAAGAGGTAATAATGCGGCATTTGGATAGCAGTAAAAGGATTAGTGCAAGTCAACATGGATTTATGAAAGGGAAATCATGCTTGACTAATCTTCTGGAATTTTTTGAGGCTGTGACAAGTAAAATGGATAAAAGGGTGCCAGTGGATGTAGTGTATATAAACTTTCGGAAAGCCTTTCATAAGGTCCCGCACAGGAGACTGGTGACTAAAATTAGAGCACATGGTATTGGGGGTATGGTGTTCACACCGATAGAAAATTGGTTGGCAGACCGGAAGCAAAGAGTTGGAGTGAACGGGTCCTTTTCAGAATCGCAGGCAGTGGCGAGTGCAGTGCCGCAAGGCTCGGTGTTGGGGCCGCAACTGTTTACCATATATCTTAGTGATTTGGAAGAGGGAATTAGGAGCAACACTAGCAAGTTTACGGATCACACAAAGCTGGGTGGCAGTGTGAGCTGTGAAGAGGATGTTAGGAGTTTGCAGGGTGACCTGGACAGGTTGAGTGAGTGGGCAGATGCGTGGCAGATGCAGTATAATATATATAGATGTGAGGTTATCCACTTTGGCGGCAAAAACAAGGGGGCAGATTATTATCTCAATGGGGTTAGTTTAGGTAAGTGGGAGGTGCAGCGAGACCTGGGCGTCCTTGTCACTGAAAGTTGGCTTACATGTACAGATGGCAGTGAAGAAAGCTAATGGAATGTTGTCCTTGATAACTAGAGGATTTCAGTATAGGAGTAAAGAGGTTCTTCTGCAGTTGTATAGCGCTCTGGTGAGACCACATCTGGAGTACTATGCACAGTTGTGGTCTCCTAATTTGAGGAATTACATCCTTGAGATTGAGGCAGCGGGTCTGTCATATGAGGAAAGATTGAAAAGACTAGGCTTGCATTCACTGGAGTTTAGAAGGAAGAGGGCGATCTTATAGAAACATATAAAATTATAAAAGGTCTGGACAAGCTAGATGCAGGAAAAATGTTCCCAAATGTTGGACGAGTCCAGAACCAGGCGGCCACAGTCTTAGAATAAAGGGAAGTCATTTAAGACTGAGGTGAGAAAATATTTTTCACCAAAGAATTCACTGCCACAGAGTGCAGTGGAGGCCAAGTCACTGGATGGATTTAAGAGAGGGTTAGATAGAGCTCTCGGGGCTAGTGGAGTCCAGGGATATGGGGAGAAGGCAGGCACAGGTTATTGATAGGGGACGATCAGTCATGATCACAATGAATGGCGGTGCTGGCTCGAAGGGTCGAATGGCCTCCTCCTGCACATATGTTCTATGTTTCAAAGTTTCTATGTTTCTATAATAACTGCACCTGTTTATGCCTTCAAGGGACCCACATTTGTCTTTGCTAATCTTTTTTTCTTGGCATATCGAAATAATATTTTACTATCTTTATTTAATTTTTGCCCAGCTTACTCTCGTGCATCATCTTTTCACGCTGGATTGCCCTTTTTGGTTTCTTCTTTCGTACTGTGAGATTTTTCCAATCCTCAGGCTACTCTATGCTATGTTATACAGCTTTCATTTTAGTTTTATTCCATCCCAAACTTCCCTTGATAGACACGGTTGCCTCTTACTCCTCTGATATTTGTTCTTCCTCTTTGGAATGAAATCATCCTGCATCTTCTGGAATATGTCCAGAAGTTCCTGTCATTGCTGTTCCACCGTCATTCCTGCTAGGATCCTTTTCCAGTGGACTTTGGCCAATCCCTCCATCATGCCTTCATCGTTCCCTTTGTTCAACAGCAACGCTGACAATTCTGATTTTTCTTTCTCCCTCTCAAATTGGAGATTAAAACGTAACTATAATATGGTCACCAGCTCCTAGCGTTTCTATTACGTTGCGTTCCCTTATTATATATGTTTCATTGGTCAAAACGAAAACCAGAACTGCCCTTTCTGTGTTAGGCTCCATTGCAAGATGATCTAAGAATCACTGAAAAAAACACAGAAAATCTCCCCAATAGTTTACTTTCTCAGCCAATCCCCGCAATCATTCCTTCACCTGCTGCTCCTCTGCGGACCTTGCAGATATTTCTGCAGGCTGATCCCGAACGGTGTTTTAAATCACTCCTTCATCTGCCGCTCATCTGGCGCCCTTGAAGATACAATGTCCTCCATAATGTTTGGAATACAATACCATCATTTATTGATTTGCCTTAGGACTCCACAATTTTAGATTTGTGACAGAAAACCCCCCACATTTGTTAAGTGCACATTATTATATTATATTAAAGGGTAGTTTTTTATACATCACCCCCCCCCACCACCACCACCCCATTTAAGGGCATCATAGCGTTTGGGACACATGGCTTCGCAGGTATTTGTACTTGGTTAGGTGTGTCTAATTGCTTCCTCAATGCAGGCATACGAGAGGTCTCAGCACCTCATCGGTCCTCCAATCTTTCAATCACCTTTGGATATTTTCATTGCTGTTTATCAAAATGAGGACCAAATTTGTCCCAATGAAAGTCAAGGAGGCGATTATGAGACTGTGAATCAAGAATAATACTGTTAGAGACATCAGCCAAAATCTTGGTTTACCAAAATCAACTGTTTGGGACTTCATTAAGAAGAAAATAGACCACTGGTGATCTTACTAATCCCAAATTGACCGGAGGGCCAAGCAAGAACACCACTGCTGATGACAGAATAATTTTCTCTATTATAAATTTAAAAAAAAACAAACACAGATCAGAAACACACTGCACGGGTAAGTTTGTGATTTTTCAATCATCAGTGAACAAATAACAGATATATAGAGGCTACATTGCAAAATGCAATCCACAAAGCCGCAAACATAGGATAGCCATGTTACCGTTTGCTACGACGTACTTAAAAGAGCAACCACAGTTCTGGAAAAAAAATGTTTTGTGGACACATAAGACGAACATTAACTTATATCAGAGTGATGGCAAGAGCAAAATACGGAGGAGGGAATAAACTGCCCAAGATTCAAAGCATTACCACCTCATTTGTGAATCATGGTGGTGGTGGTGTTGGTGTTATGGCCTGAGCATGCATGGCTGCTGTCGGTATTGGCTCACGTATGTTCATTGATTATACGACTGCAGATGGTAGTAGCACATTGAATTCTGAAGTGTACAGACACGTCCTATCTGGTCAAGATCAAACAAATGTCTCAACTCGAAGGTACACAAAATTGCTGGGGGAACTCAGCGGGTGCAGCAGCATCTATGGAGCGAAGGAAATAGGCGACGTTTCGGGCCGAAACCCTTCTTCAGACTGATAGGGGGTGGGGAAAGAAAGAAGGACAAAGGGAGGAGGAGGAGGAGCCCGAGGGCGGGCGGATGGGAGGAGACAGCTAGAGGGTGAAGGAAGGGGAGGGGGGGGAGGGGACAGCACGGGCTAGCCAAATTGGGAGAATTCAATGTTGATGCCAAGGGGACGCAAGGACCCCAGACGGAATATGAGGTGCTGTTCCTCCAATTTCCGCTGGTGCTCACTCTGGCAATGGAGGAGACCCAGGACAGAGAGGTCGGATTGGGAATGGGAGGGGGAGTTGAAGTGCTGAGCCACCGGGAGATCAGGTAGGTTATTGCGGACTGAGCGGAGGTGTTCGGCGAAACGGTCGCCCAACCTACGCTTGGTCTCACCGATGTAGATCAGCTGACATCTAGAGCAGCGGATGCAGTAGATGAGGTTGGAGGAGATACAGGTGAACCTTTGTCGCACCTGGAACGACTGCTTGGGACCTTGAATGGAGTCGAGGGGGGAGGTGAAGGGACAGGTGTTGCATTTCTTGCGGTTGCAACGGAAAGTGCCCGGGGAGGGGGTGGTGCGGGAGGGAAGTGAAGAATTGACGAGGGAGTTGCGGAGGGAGCGGTCTTTGCGGAAGGCAGACATGGGGGAAGGCAGACAAATGTCTCAACTCATTGGCCGGCGATTCATTCTACAGTAAGACAATGATCCGAAACATACTGCTAAAGCAACAAAGTAGATGTTCAAAGCATAAACATTGTCAATTCTTGAGCGCCCAAGTCAATCACCCGATCTGAACATGTTTTGTATGCTGAAGAGAAAACTGAAGGGGATTCGCCCCTAAAACAAGCATAAATTGAAGTTGGCTGCAATAGAAGCCTGGCAGAGCATCACCAGAGAAGTCACCCGGCTATTGGAATGTTGATGAATCACAGACTTCAAGCATCCATTACATGCAAAAGATATGCAATAAAATACTAAACATGACTACTTTCATTAACATGACATTGCTGTGTCCCAAACATTATGGTGCCTTGAAATGGGGGACTATGTATAAACACTGTTGTAATTTCTACATTGTAAAGTCAACATGATTAAAAATGGCCTTTATTAAAATCTGACAAATGTGCACTTTAATCTCATGTGATATTTTCTATTACTTATCTCAAATTCTGGAGTACAGAGGCAAATAAATAAACGATTGGTCTTTGTCCCAAATATTATGGAGGTCACTGTATCTGTAGCCGGCTGGCCCCGACCGGGTTTTGAATCACCCGCTCCCGAAATAAAAGAAAAACTTCCCAAGAGATTACCCTCTCAGCCAATCACCGCACTCCCTCCTTAACATGTCGCTCCTCTGACGACCTTGAAGTTATGGTTTGCAGGATGTCTTCCACCGTTCTTAAATCACCCGCTGGTGAAAACACATTGAAACACTCTAAGAGATTTGATTCTCAGCCAATCCCCACACTCTCTCTCCTTCACATGCCGCTCCTCCTTGAAGGCTTATCTAACCGGCTGGCCCTGGCCGGTTTTTACATCTCCCGCTCCTGAAAGAAACTCCCCAAGAGATTACCTTCTCAGCCAATCCCCGCACTCACTCCTTCACCCGCCACTCCTCTGTCGACCTTGAACATAAGTGATGCCGTCTTTTTAAAAATAAAATACGCCTCAAATATGCTTCCAAATGCACCCCTCTCGCCATAAATACTTATCCGCTGCCTTGAGAACTAGTAATTATCTTAGCAATCTCTCAAAAGAAAACGTCAGAAAGCTTTCTGAAACATAATACCTTCCACTACCACTATCTGTGTCGTTCCATGGCGTCAATTCTAGGGCATTTCCCTCATCAAACTTCCTTGGTATTTCTTCGCAAAACGCAATCAAAAGAGAGACGATCTTCCATGACAAAGACGTGTTTTCCATCCCTTTTCAGGCTCCTCCTGTAATATGTCGCTGGAAGGGAAAAGTGGTATAACGTTTGGTGCAAGATAAAGCCAGCTAAGACAGGTCAGGGTAGTCCGCGGTACATCAAATAGGTAGATATTAGTTCAGCACGACTCTCTGTTTGAGGTAGGATGGTCCAGTTGCATGATAATGGCTGGGAAGAAACTGTCCTCCAATCTGGTGGTGTGCGTTTATACACGTCCGAATATTTTGCCTGATATGAGCAGGGAGAAGAGACAGGTATTGTAAGACATGAGATAGGCAAAATTTGTTGGAGTAACTATCAATAATAGAAGACGTATATTCAAATGGTATACCCTTACGAAATAAAATGGCTACCCCTCTTGACTTAAAGGGAAATGATGAATGATATAATTTATCAATCCATTCGCCTTTCAATTTATAATGTGTTGCGCTTTTAAGGTGGCTTTCCTGAAGGAACATTATATCAGCATTAATTGATTTTAATTGTGATGGTACTTCACTTCTTTTAAATGGTTCGTTAACGCCCTTGACATTCCAACTACAAAATGTAATTCCTTTACCCCCAATTATCGTGATAGTGTCTTGCAGCTTATCTGATATGTGGTCTGTGATAAAGTAAATGGTTTAACACGTTAGACATAACATTCTGTTTGAATAGAGGGTGGATGGGCTTTTGTTCTGTTTGATATATCTACTAAAATGATATTAATTCTTAATAATGAAGTAAAAAATAGAAATGAAATAAGTAGGTAAAGAGTTAAAAGAGTGCAGGAAAAAGAAAGAAGCGACTAAAACTACAACTTTAAACGGTGCAGTTAGTGAAAGCCATCCTATTGTGGCAAAAAATTCAAAAACATCCGTAGCTTTTGATAAAATTAATACTAGCTGCGGTTTTAAAGAATTATAATTAAAAAACAAGGGAAAACAAGCGGAAGTAAACAGGACAGGCCCAAAACAATTTAATCCAATTTTCTCCCCTTGGGAATGTTAGTTAAGTATTAGGGGTAAAGTCAATTATTACTTTCTTATTAGTAGTAATTAATAATAAAGTTTTATTAGTATTGATTAATAGTAATTAATAGTGATCTAACTTGTTCACCGAAGTAAGATATTTAAGTTATAACTCCTTAGAGTCCAGCTTAGAATCCAACCAGTTCTGTACCGGCTATTAAAGCCGTGGGATGTTGTTCACTCCTTCAACGACTTTTCAAACGCCCGAGCGAATTCGCAGAATCTATGGGACAGGAACGCGTTGTGTCGGATGAGGACGAGCAGGACCCGGTGTCCTACCGCCGCGCCAGAGACCCGCGTTCGGTACCGATCTCGAGTGCTGTCTGTGTGGAGTGTTCACGTTTTGTCCGGCTGGTGTTCGTCTGGGTGCTCCCGTTTTCTCCCACATCCCGAACATCAGCAGTTTTGTAGATTAATATCCTCTGTAAATTTTCCCTAGCGTGTATGAAGTGGATGGACATGCAGGATAACATGAAGCTGATGTGAATGGCTGATCGACGATCAGACCAGTGTTGCTGAAGTGCCTGTATCCTTGCTGTTCTTTTTTACTACTACTGGTGCTTTGACAGAGATCAGCCCATCGACTTGTAAGGCAGAATAACTATATATATTAGGTATCTACAAGGTACCACATTATTATACTTACTTCTAATAAAATACAATAAAAATATAAAACAAATCTCAAATTGTGGCGCACAGAAGCAAATAACCAAATGATGGGTCTTTGTCCAAAACATTATGGAGGGCATTTTAGCATGACTGGGGGAGAGAGAGTGCGATAAATGGATGGATATCAGAGTGGGGCATGGAGGGAAAGGGAGAGGGTTCGGAGATCGTCATTCAAAGTGGAACATTCAATATCCATATGGTAAGCTTTAAACTGCCGAACCAGAACATCAGCTGTTGTTCTTTAAATGTGACGTTGGAAGCCACATCAATAGTGAAACCATCGCCTGCTTAACATTGGGTCTGGTCGTTATACAGTTGGCCTCATTGGCAGCACCAAACGCAGTAGGTGAGGTTACCGGTGTTACACGAGAATCTCGGAATTACAGGGATAACATCTTGCAGTGGCTCGATGGAGATGAGTAGCGAGGTGTAGCTGCATGTGTTACATCTCCAATAGTTGAAAGGAAATACCTGGGAAGGGGGTGGTTTCAGGAGGGAGGGATTAGTGAACCAAGGAGCTGCAGAGGAACTGTTGCCGCCAACTGTGAAAAGGGGTGGTGATGGGAAGATACGAGTGGTGGTGGAATGGCGTCATAGTTGTCGGCTAATGTGGTTTTGGATATGAAGGCTGATGGGGTGAATGCTGAGGACCATGTCTCATTCCGTCTGGGGGGATAAGAAAGGAGATTCGAATTGCGGAGCACATAAGAGACATTGTTGAGGGACACCTCCTCAATTGGTAAATTCAAGCGTCTTACCAGAAATGGGGTCCAGTTTAGGTAACAATGCGCTTCCGTGTGTTTGTCAGTAGCGTGTAGTTAATGTTAGTGTATTGCCACGTGTAGCAAGAGAGAGTGAAAAGCCTTTGTTGCGTGCTCTCCAATCAGCGGAAAAACAACACATGATTACAAACGAGATATTTACAGCGTGTAGGTACACGATAATACAATAGTTTTAAGGCCAAGTAAAGCCAGTAAAGCCCGATCAAGTATGGGCAAGGGCTTCTGATAACAACTAGGATGAAACTGTGCTACTCTGTCACAGAGCGCGTCAGTTGTGTGTCACTACTGCTCCCTAATTCACACGCAATGAACAACTCTTCTATTTTCCTTCTGCCTTCTTTAATGAACTCTGTTATTGGTGTAATTTGGCGATAAACTCCAGTCAGGCAGATTAACAGTTTCCACGTTCCCATCAATGTTAACGTATTTTCAGGCACGGGCACTTGTTAGCTTCGTCGGACCAGAAGGATAGTACGATATACATTAACAGACTAACGCCCCTGTCTCACTTAAGAAACCTGAACGGAAACCTCTGGAGACTTTGCTCCCCACCCAAGGTCTCCGTGCGGTTACCGAAGGTCACAGGTGGTTGCCGGAGGTTGCAGGTTGTGGAAGCAGGTAGGGAGACTGCCAAAAGCATCCGGGAGCCTCACGGAAACGTTGGGTGGGGCGCAAAGTCTCCAGAGGTTTCCGTTTAGGTTTCCGTTTAGGTTTCCTAAGTGGGACAGGGACATAACAAAACATGCGGTACAGTTTATGGAACGTCTGAAGCAGCAATAGAGCAACAACATGAACTTCCGAGGAAGCATGCACGGGAATAACACTCTCCATGGCGCACACTCACGACCGCGGGGGAGCAGGAATTGCAGATAAATGATGTGTTCGTTGTTTCTGCATTCACAGATGAGGTGATGCAGATATTACGTCAATGCACCGGAACACTTGATATAGGGAGATTGAGGACAACGTGAATTCAGCATTAGTAAGCAAATAACACAAGGTGCCCTTATACTATCGATGGACAATGAGCTCCCGGGACGGAAATATCGCTGCAGTGAATTTATCCAGCTGATATAATAGCTATTTATAACCCGTTTTTTAGTTATTATTATTTATTATTATCCTTGCTACACATTTTAGTCAGGTCTTACGGAATTGCCACCGATCCATTAATATAAATGACAAACATCAAGAGGACCTGAACTGAGACCTTAGGCACATCACTGCTCAAAAGCATCCGAAAAATAGCTGACATGAATTGGTCAGGAATTCATTTGTGCTCAAGGGTTCCATTCTGAGATTAGCTCATCACATTGATACGAGGCGTTGAAAGAGCCCACGTGCCAATCTTCCCGACACGGCTCCTTCCCAACGGCATTCATGTCCGCGTGATTCTTCAAACGTGCCCAGGCTAATTAATCTGATCTTCAATAAAAGTATCAGAAACGTACCTTAATTCATGCTGTGGTGTATAAAACACAACCTAGTCCCAGCTTCATCGCAGTTACAAAGGGCTGGAGGTCAAAGTTGTGCATTATTTCTAAGAACTTGCCCGCTTGTTTACTTTCGTTCAACTCTCTCCAACCCCAGGTGTACTAACAGTTCGTTTCTACCAAAACTACAGCAAGAACGCGCAAAATGTTGCCTTTTAGCTTACCATTTACAAGCCGACAATTAACTTCTATCCACATTGAACCTATTTACCAGCAGTTTCGATTAATTGGCGCTTCCAGTACTGTCTCAAGTGTGATGAGAATTTCTGCCTGCATCACCCATCGGACATTGCGTTTCAGATACAAACCTTCTGCTTCCTCAAATCCCTCTGAATCCTTAATTTTCCCTGTTATTTTGCATTCTCCTGCAAATGTGAAATGTTTCCAAACTTTCCACCATGCCTGTGTTCATCATCTCTCTATCTATATTTACAACTGTGTGTGTGTGTGTGTGTGTGTGTGTGTGTGTGTGTGTGTGTGTGTGCGTGCGTGCGTGCGTGCGTGCGTGCGTGCGTGCGTGCGTGTGTGTGTGTGTGTGTGTGTGTGTGTGTGTCTGCCTGACTTGTGGCAGCCAGCATTTAATTCGTTGCTATGCCAACACCAGACGCAGAATCGCCGATTTTTTTTCCATTTCGGTAGATTTCACTTTTCATTCCAAGTACCCACTCCTGATTAAATTTAGTCGTGTTTATGTACACATTTTAAAAATAAATCCCCCCCCCCCCCCAAAAACGGCTACTCACCCATAGAATGTTGGTGAACGTTCCATCGTGTGATGTCACAATGTCCAATGCTCACAGATGTCCAATCGGAATGGATCCAATTACATATGACTTTGCACGAGCCCCAGCCCCAGCCCCCCCCCCCCCCACCCCCGCAGCCTGTGTCGAAGCGCATCATCAAGTGTGTGGGAATGGAGAAAGAGGATTGGGGGTGATAGGGAATGGGGAACAGATGGACTGTCCCTACCCCTCCCGCTTCCACCCTCCCACCCCACTATTTTCCCTCTCTCCCCCCACCCTTCTCCCCCTCCCTCCACACTCTTCTCTCTCCATCCCCTACCCCACCCCCCTCCCCCCTCCCCCATCCCTCTCTCCCCCTCCCCATCCGTCTCTCCTCCCCTTCTCCATCTCTCTCTCCTCACCCATCTACCTCCCTTCCTCATCTCCTCCCACCCCATCCCTATTCCTCCCACCCCGCTTTCCTCCCCCCTTCCCACCCACACCCCCTTCCCTGTCTCCCCCACCCCTACCCCCTTCCCACTCTCCCCCCTCCATCCAGACTCTTCCCCTACCCCCTACCTCATCTCCCTCCTAGCCTCCCTCCCCTCTCCCCTCACCCCTTCCACCACCCATTCCCCTACAGCTCGGTCCCTCTTCCACCTCCACCCCTACCCCTCACCCCCTCCCTCCCTCCCCACTCTTCCACTTCTCTCCCCCTCCCACTCTCCCTCCCCACTGTTTCCCATCTCTCTCCCTACCCCTCCCTCCACAATTTTCCCCTCTATCCCCTACCACATCTCCCTCATCCCCTCCCTCCCCATCCCTCCCCCCATCTGCCACATCTATATCCCCTCCTCCATCGCTCTCTCCTCCCCACCCCCACCCCTCTCTCCTCCCCTCCATCTCGCTCTCATCAGCCCTCTCCCTCTCCTCCCCTCCTCCTCCCACCCCATCCCTCTCTCCCCCACCCACCTTCTCCCTCCCCACTCTTACCCCTCCCTCCACACTCTTCACCCTCTCTCCCCTACCCCATCTCCCTCCTCCCCTCCCTCCCCCACACCTGTCTCCCCCTCCTCTCTCTCTTCACCTCCCCCACCCCTCTCTCCTCCCCCTCTCCATCTCCCTTGCCAAAGACATTCCTGCCATAGAGGGAGTACAGTGAAGGTTAACCAGACCGATTCCTGGGATGTCAAGACTTTCATATGAAGACTGGATAGACTCGGCTTGTACTCGCTAGAATTTAGAAGATTGCGAGGGGTTCTTATACAAACTTACAAAATGCTTAAGCGGTTGGACAGGCTAGATGCAAGAAGATTGTTCCTGATGTTGGGGAAGTCCAGAACAAGTGGTCACAGTTTAAGGGTAAGGGGGAAATCTTTTAAGACCGAGATGAAAACATTTTTCACACAGAGAGTGGTGAATCTCTGGAATTCTCTGCCACAGAAGGTAGTTGCGGCCAGTTCATTGGCTATATTTAAGAGGGAGTTAGATGTGGCCCTTGTTGCTAAAGGAATCAGGGGGTATGGAGATAAGGCAGGTACAGGATACTGAGTTCGATGATCTCACCCCCTCCCGCACCCCTCTCTCCTTTTCCCTTTCCCTCCTCTCTCCCCTCTCCCCCCACCTCTCCCCAACTCATCCCCTACCCATCTCTGCCTCTTCCACCACTCCGCCTACCCCTCTGCCCCTCTTTCGCACTTTTACCCTCCCCCCTCCCTCACCACTATTTCCCCTCTCTCCCCCTACCCCTCTCCCCGTCCCATGCCACGCTTCCCCTGCCCTCCTACCACTCTCCCCCTCCCTCCGCACTCTACCCCCTCTCCACCCCCTCTCCGTCCTCCATCCCCTCCCTCCTCCCCCTTCGTCCCTCTCTCCCCTCCCAACCCCTCTCTCATCCCCTCCCCCAACCCACTCTCCTCCTCCCCTTCCCCCCTCTCTCCCCCTCTATCTCCCACTCTCCTCATGCCTCTCCCACCCGTCTCTCCCCCCTCTTCACCCGCATCTCCCCACCACCCCCTTACCCTCTCTCTTGCACCACTCCCCGCTACCCCTCTCCCATCCCACTTCTCCTCTTCCCCGCTTCCAGCACTCCCCGCTCTCCTCTCACTCCCTACTCTCCTCCCCCTCCCCATCCCCCTCTCTCTCCCCCTACCCCGCTCTGCTCTCCCTACCAAACATCTCCCGTTTCCTCCTCCCCCTCTCCCCTCCCTCCCCTCTCCCCTCCCTCCCCTCTTCTCACCCTCCCCTCTCCCCACACCGTCTCCCTCTCCCCACCTCCCCCCACCTGTGTGTTTGGGGGGTGGTTAGTGTGAGTGTGATGCCGCAGCCCTCACCCCCCCCCCCCCGCAAACGCGCGTTGGGAAACAGACCCAACGGGTCTGCACTTAGTCTCCCTCCATCCCCTACCACATCTCCCTCCCCCCCTCCCCCACACATCTCTCCCCTACCCCACCCCTCTCTCCTCCACTCTCCATCTCCCTCTCCTCACTCCCGCTACCCCGGCCCTCCCCCCAACACCACCCCCTTCACTCCCCGCCCCCTTTCCTCTCCCCATTCTTCCCCCTCCTTCCATACTCTTCCCCCTCTACCCCTTATCCCATCTCTCTCTTCGCCTTCCTCCACCCTCCCCCACACCTCTCTCCTCATACAATCTCTCCTCCTCTCCCCACCCCTCTCTCCTCCACTCCCCACCCCTCTCTCCTACCCTCCCCACCCTCTCACCTCCCCAACTCCATCACCCTCTCCATCTCCCTCTCTTCAACCCTCTCCCTCTCCTCCCCCTCCTCCTCCACCCCCATCCCACTCTCCACCAACCCCCTTCCCTCTCCATCCCACCCCCTTACCTCTCTATCCCACCCCCTTCCCTCACGTCCCCTTGCACCCTTCCCCTACCCCCTACCACTCTGTCCCTTTTCCACCACTCCCCCACCCCTCTCCCCACTCTACCACTTCTCTTCCCCTTAAGCCACCCCTCTCCCTCTCACACCCGTCTCTCTCCTCCTCCCTTCCCTTTCTTCCCCACCCCTTCCCGTACCCCTCTGTCCCTCTTACACCACTCCCCTGCCCCCCTTCCACCACTCCCGCTACCCCTCTCGCCCTCCCTCCCTCCCTCCTCTTCCACTTCTCTTCCCCCTCCCCCTCCCACTCTCCCTCCCCACTCTTTCCCCTACTCTCCCCCCACCCCTCTCCCCCTCCCTCCACACTCTTCCCCCTCTCCCTCCTCCTTCCCTTCCCTACTCCTTCACCCCCTCCTCCTCCCTCTCTCCCCTTCACCCACCCCGCTCGCCCCCTCTCCATCTCCCTCTCTCCTCACCCCTCTCCCTCCTTCCTTCCCACTCCTCTCCCTCCTCCCCTCCCTCCCCCTCTCTCCCCCCTCTCCCACCCCTCTTCACCCTCATTTCCCCCCACCCCCTCCCATTCTTCTCCCACTCTCCACTCTCCTCCTCCTTCCCATTCCCCTCTCACTTCCCCTACCCCGCTCTGCTCTCCCTCCCAAATCTCTCCCATTTCCTCCTCCCCCTCTTCCCTCCCTCCCCTCTTCTCACCCTCCCCTCTCCCCACCCCGTCTCCCCCCCCCCATCCTCCGCCCACCTGTGTGTTTGGGGGGTTGGTTAGTGTGAGTGTGATGCCACAGCTCCCCCCCCCCCCCCCCCCCGCAAACGCGCGTTGAGGAAACAGACCCAACGGGTCCGCACTTGGTCTAGTTTCTACTTAATCCCTCTTGTCCTCCACGGCTATGAACAAAATTAAATGCAGTCTATCGAGCCTCTCCTCATAGCTGACAAGTTCAGACGCAATGGACAATAAAGTAAATTTCACCTGCAACTTCGCCACTGCAATCCAGCATTCCTAGATTCTGGCGAATTGGATCCGTAACGGAGCTGTGTTGGGACAATACTGCGGTTTCCGTGTTTATCCGTTTTTCCCCATACCTAACATCCTGCCATTTAAATCTGTCTCGCGGCAATGGGGCAATCCTTTCCCTAATAACACCGCGAAAAGTCCACACTTCTATCAGCCTTCTCTATTACAAAGAAAACAAATTGATGTTTATTTTTGCGAGATCCGATCAGGTTCCAACATTCACCCTCAATGGCAGAAGTTCAGTCAGACGTGCAACAGGTGGTTCTTGGCGTGTGGATCCCTGGAGGCACAAATGTGCTAGCAGTTGTGTAGACGATAGTGAAGATTATACACGATTCAGGGGCCATCTCAAAGAATCATTGTTAAAGTTCTTAAGGACCTCTCAGATAATTCCTCGTGATGTTCGACCAATATGAACACCGCCCACTGAGTGACAACGTTGCCCTATCTGTTTATGCTAAATCATTCCACTTCTCGTCTTAAACTCGTGTTATGTTTCGTGGTATCCCCGTCCGGGAAAAAGACGTTTAACATTTATCCGATTAAAGGTCTTTAAGATCAAGTCTCTGTCTATCGCGCTTCAAGAAACAAAGTATGAGCCTCCCAACCTTTCCTTGCAGCAAATGCCAGCGCGTTCAAGGAAAGACCCGCAAACATTCTGCTGCATTATTCGCAGTTTACCGAGATACTTTCGGTAGCAGGGTAACGGAAATAAGATCCAATATTCCAAATACAGTCTCGCCAATTTGTTGCACAACTATAGCATAAGGTCACACCTGCAGCCTATTTGCCCAGTTGAACAAGTTCCTGTTCACGTTTTTAAAAAAAACTCTTCCTTGTCTACTATACCAACTACGTTAGCGTAATTTGCAAACTTACTAATGATACCCAGTATAATCATCCCTGTATTTTATCATAAAATATCACTGAGAATACCATTACAAGTAATAGGTCCAGACCCCATCCATGAGTACCGCCATTAATCAATTGCCTCCCTTCCGAAATACAAACTCTCCTGTCCTGCAACAATTACATTTGATACAGCATCTGGCTTTCGACTACTTTTTAAAAATTGTTGGTGCGTCTAAATGAATGTTTAATGTTTCTCGGTATGTCTGATGTGGCAAGTTCAGGGGAACCCGTTTTCAGTCACTTAACTTGACGAAGATCCAGCATTTCTCCTTGTCGCATCATCGCCCCCCTCGCGAACTAACAAATGGTTTGCTGCGGCCTCTGCAGTCCGGAGACCGGCCCAGAGCTTCAATTCAATTCAATTCAATTCAATTCAATTCAATTCAATTCAATTCAATTCAATTCAATTCAATTCAATTCAACTTTATTGTCATTGCACAGATACAAGCATGGGTACAACGAAATGCAGTTTAGCGTCAGTCCGTAGTAATAGTGCAATATAGAAATAAAAAAATACAAAATAAGCAAACATTGTGGACGGAGAGACTGGAGAAATCTATCGGCGGGTCTCCGAGTTCAGCAATGTGATAGTGTTGTTGTACAAGCTGTTCCTCATCCTACTAGTACGAGACCTGAGGCTCATGTACCGCCTCCCTGATAGGAGGAGGGCAAACAGTCCATGATTCGGGTGAGAGGGGTCTTTGATGATCTTCCCGGCCCGTCTCAGACACCGTTTTCGGTGGAGGGCATCCATGGCAGGAAGCGGGGCACCGATGATGTACTGAGCGGTTTTCACCACCCGTTATAGTGCCTTCCGGTCCGCTACGGTGCAACTGCTGTACCATACCGTGAAGCAGGTGGTCAGGATGCTTTCGATGGTACAGCGGTAAAAGTTGGTCAGGATCTGGGGCGATAGGTGAGCTTTCTTGAGCCGCCTCAGGAAGTAAAGACGCTGCTGCGCCTTTTTGATCAGCTTGGAGGTGTTGAGGGACCAGGACAGATCCTCCGAGATGTGTACCCTGAGGAATTTGTAGTTGGAGACGCGCTCCACCTCAGTCCCGTTTATATGGATGGGGGTATGTCTGCCCCCTCTGTTCTTCCTGAAGTCAACAATAATTTCATCCGTCTTCTTGGAGTTGAGGACGAGGTTATTGTTGGCACACCAGGTTGTCAGGTGCTGGACCTCATCCCTATAGGCTGACTCGTCGTTGTCACTGATCAGTCCTACCACCGTGGTATCGTCGGCAAATTTAATGATGGCGTTGGAGCCATTCTTAGGGATGCAGTCATGGGTGATGAGGGAGTAGAGGAGAGGGCTGAGCACACAGCCCTGTGGCACGCTGGTGTTCAGTGTTATAGTGGAGGCGGTGAGGTTGTTGACCCTAACAGACTGTGGTCTATTGGTGAGGAAATCCAGTGTCCAATTGCAGAGGGAGGTGGAGATGCCAAGTCCGCTAAGTTTGGTAATCAAGCTAGCGGGGGTGACAGTGTTAAAGGCAGAGCAGAAATCAATGAACAGCAAACTGATGTAGGTGTTATTGCTGTCCAGGTAGGTCAGGGCATAGTGTAGGGCCGCCGGTGCGGTCCTACACTCTTCAGCAGCAGGTGCGGCGGATTTACCATAGCGGAGCCTGGGATCCTATGCAGAAGGTGGTCAGTGTTGGAGCTCCGACCGTGGGGGGCCTCCTGACTGCAGCGGTCTTCGGAGTTTCTAGCCGCGGGCCCGGTCGGAATTACCATCGCGATGCATGGGATCCCTTGCCGGGGATCGCCAAAATAAGTGCACGGACCGCTTCAGCGTGGAATTTAACATCGTGAGGCCGCGGTCTCCGGTAAGAAGCGGCCGATTATGGAACTCCAAGCCGCGTAGTGCGTTTTGATCCGTCCCGACGTCGGAGTTTCGATCATACCGACGAGAGGTCTTGTACATCGGGTCGTCCGTAGGGCTGACTGCGGAGGGTTCAAGGACCCGAAGACAGGTGAACAAATCATCATCAGCAGAGGTTACTCGAAACGAGTATGACTGCCCTCTCCATAGGGTCGCCTACTTGTGGATCGGCATATGTCTGCAGAGACCGAGCCGCGATCCACATATCTTAGTGCAACGTGGGCATTGCGGACTGGCGGCGAATGGTAGTCGTCGAGCCCCCTTCTATCTCTCCTTGCGGTGCTGTCGTTTTGTCTCTGTGACACGGCGTAGTTCTATTTGGTGGAGTGCAGCTCCTTCCTGCATGGGTTTTCTCCAGGAGCGCTTGTCCAGTGCAACGTGCTCCCAGTTGCTTGATGTGATGTAGAATTTCTTCAAACTGTTCTTGATGTTGTCCTTGAAGCGTTTCGATGGCCACCGAGGGCTCGCAGACCTTCCTGAAATTGAGAGTACAGGATTTGTATAGGGAGACATGTGCTGGACAAGCGGATG
>NC_045990.1:19959929-19961087 GCF_010909765.2 Amblyraja radiata
ATCATGGCTGATCATCCAACTCAGTATCCTGTACCTGCCTTCTATCCATACCCCCTGATACCTTTAGCCACAAGGGCCACATCTAAATCCCTCTTAAATTAAGCTAATGAACTGGCCTCAACTACCTTCTGTGGCAAAGAATTCCAGATATTCACCACTCTCTGTGCGAAAAATATTTTTCTCATCTCGGTCCTAAAAGATTTCCCCCTTATCCTTAAACTGTGACCCCTTGTTTTGGACTTCCTAACAACGGGAACAATCTTCCTGCATCTAGCCTGTCCAACGCCTTAAGAATTTTGTAAGTTTCCATAAGATATCCCCTCAATTTTCTAAATTCTAGCGAGTGCAAGCCGAGTCTATTATGTCTTTCTTCATATGAAAGACCTGACTTACCAAGAATCAGTCTGGTGAACCTTCTCTGTCCTTCCTCTATGGCAAGAATGTCTTTCCTAAGATTAGGAAATCAAATCTGTACGCAATACTCCAGGTGTGGTCTCACCAATACCCTGTACAACTGCAATAGTACCTCCCTGCTCCTATACTCAGATCCTTTTGCTCTGAATACTAACATACCATTCGCTTTCTTCACTGCCCGTTGCACCTGCATGCCTACTTTCAATGACTGGTGTACCATGACAACCCAGGTCTCGTTGCATCTACCCTTTTCCTAATCGGCCACCATTCAGATAACAGTCTACTTTCCTGATTTTGCCACCAAAGTGGACAACCTCACATTTATCCACATTTTACTGCATCTGCCATGCATGTGCCCACACTCCCAGCCTATCCAAGCCACGTAGCATCCTCCTCACAGCTAACATTGCCCCCCAGCTTCGTGTCATCCGCAAACTTGGAGATGCTGCATTCAATTCCCTCGTCCAAATCATTAATCTATATTACTAAATCTCTGTTCTTGACCACTTTTGGCCTTCTGTGCTGCTATTTCCGAGAGAACGCCGCCACCTACGGCCGTCATTTTTGGCCACCTCGCTCAGAGCCCCTCTTCGCGGCATGTGTGCCGAGGATTTCTCCCGTCGATGACAGAGATATTAATGTTTTTACAAAATTCCCCATTCTCTCCGATGTCCCTGCTGTAGGGAGGGGGAGGTACTATAAAACCAGGAACGGGTGTGCCTCAATCAGTCTCTGCAAATGGTG
>NC_045990.1:19961532-20024032 GCF_010909765.2 Amblyraja radiata
TCTCCCCCTCCCAATCCTCCCCCCTCCCTCTCCTCTTTTGTATACTAATCTCTGATGTGGGACATTGTCCAAAGCCTTCTGAAAGTCCAGATATAACACATCCACTGGTCCCCCCTTATCCACTCTGCTAGTTACATCCTCGAAAAATTCTATAAGATTCGTCAGACATGATTTACCTTTCATAAATCTTCTGGGATAACCTGGAAGGACAGAGTTTAGGGAGCATAGGAATGTGTAAACCCAGTGTTGCTTGCAACATTGGAAAGAGGTGGAGATGGGAATATGTGACGACCATTGGTCGTTTTACAATTGGCGGAATTTTCGTGGAATAATGAGTTAGATACGAAGGATGTAGGAGCGAAAGCTAAGGGGCAGGGGATCTCACTCCATCTGGGGTGAGAGTGGCGAGTTTTTAACTGCAGGACTCTGAGGTGACATGCTGGAAGATACCGGGTGCAGGTATTCAGTGGGTCTGTCATTGGTTTACAATCTGTCATAGTGCGAGTTTCACCACTGCTCACCAACATACACACACACCAAACAACTCTTCCCTTCCGTCCCTGTAATTGGGGTAACGTGACGATGCCATGCAGACTGACACATTTAATGTCCAACAGTGTTTCCATAATATTAAAGTATAATGAGTTACAGGCCCTTGGATGCAACGTCGGACGGTAGGGAAAGCACAATTTATATGAACTGAATCACAGAACAGTCGGTACTCTTTATGGAACAATCTGTACTGCACAAATCTCCCGTAAATCGAATTCAATTATTTGCCCTCGAATAGAGAAATGTTAAAAGTGGCGGTTCCGTTTTTAACCTTCAGTAACACTATCACACCAACATAAACTGCAGGGGAACTTAAAAATGAAGACAAATAACATTTCCTGTGGTGCACACACACTATCGATCGGGGCGCAGAAATTCAGAAGTGAGGGCGGGGGGTAGTTGGGTCGCCGGGGGTGCGGTAACCATAATTGAAAGTATGGATGAAGATAAAGGGAAATAAGATGCAGAGAGGTTATCGAAGACTCCAGAATAAGAAATGGCACAGCAAGTGCAGAAAGGGATAAGAGAGTATCAGTAGGCAACATGGGGAACAATTTAAAAAGAAGGGTGGTGTATACATAACTGGAGGTGTTATGTTAACACGCACTCAATGTACGAAACAAGGTGAATAGGCATACATCGCAGTTAGACATAGACAGGGACGTTTCTGTGGGGATTATAGAGTCATGGCTGAAATATGATCAGATATGATCGCTGAACATCCAATGATACACGTCCTGCAGAATAGGCTGATTTGATGGCAAGGGATGACATTCATTCCTCAGTAAGAAATGCCTTAGGCTCAGCAGATGTAGGATGGTTTTGGGTAAAGGAAATATCTGCAAAGAGACAAAATACTCGGGTAGGAGTTAAATACCGGCTTCTAAGTAGCGGCAGTGGTGTCGGGCACCAATTACATCAGGAGACAGAAAAGGCATGTAACAAAGGAAATGTCACGTTGGTCATGGAAGATGTAATTGTGTGGGCAGACAGACCAACTCAGATTAGCATTGAATCCCAAGAGAAAGAATTTTTAAAAAAAGCCTACTAGTACAGGATAGATTTATAGAGCAGCTGGTGGTCGAGCACAGAGAACAGGCAATTCTGAATTTTGAGTTGTGAAACGAACAAGATTCGACATGGGATTCTAAGCTCGGGGATCCCCTGGGAGGCAGTGTTCAGGATTCGATAGATTTGAAACTGCAGTTTGAAAGGGAGATGTCAAAATCGGATGTATCAATGTTACTGTTGAGAAAGATGATGGCGGAGACATTTGGGAGGTGGTGACTAAATTTAATTGAGGGGAAAGCTTGCACAAGTGACGACGTAGCAGCAATGGCAGGGGCTTCTTGGAGTCGTTTGTAAAATGCGGCATCCTTTTATTACAAAGCGGGGGAAATATACTAAACGGAGAATGAGGCGACCGTGGCAGACAAAGGAAATCAAATAGAACATGAAAGGAAAAGAGAATGCATATAAGATGTGGGTAAGTGGAGAATTGGGCTGCTTGATGGACTGAGATGAAGCTAGTTAAAATGTTGTCAAAGGTGTCAAAGGTCTTTTATTGCGAGCTGTACCAATTACGGTTTAACGTTATGCGAATTACCATACAGCCATACTAAAAAAGCAACGCGACATAAAACTACATATAAGTTAACATAAACATCTACCACGGCGGACTCCCCACATTCCTCACTGTTATTGAAAGCAATTCATTCTAGTACTCTTCCTTCTTTATTCTCCTGCGGGAGGGGCAGTCGAACCATCCGCCTGGGGGATCGAAGCTTCCGCAGTCGGCGGTCGAAGTTCCCGCGTCGGGTCGACAGAAGCGCCCACGACGGGGAGATCTAAGAACACTCGTCGGGCGGTCGAAGCTCCTGCGGCCTTGAGTTCCAGAAGTCGGGCTGTGGCCCGAGACCGCAAGCTCCGCGATGTTAATGTCCGCAGGCACTCGTGGTGGAGTTCAGAGTTCGATTCCTGTCAAAGGGATCGCGGGCTCCACAATGGTATGTCCGCAGGCTCAAAATCCGTCTCCAGCAAAGGCCGCCAACTCCTCGATGTTATGCCGCAGTGCGGATGGAGATACGGTACGGAATAAAATTGCATCTCCGTCGAGGTAAGAGTTAGAAAAAGTTTCACCCACCCCTACACAAAACAAGCTAAAGAACACTAAAAACATACATTTAACACGTACTAAAGTAAACAATAAAGAAGAAATGGACATACAGAATGTTGGCGAGGTAGCAGTCAGTGATAAAACAGAATTCAAAAAAATATATATTTTATATATATAAAGAGCTGAGCAGAGGTAGGATTGTACGTTGGACCGCTGAAATATGATGCTGGAGAAAGAGTAACGGGGGACAATGAATTGGCGGACAGACTGATTACGATTTTGTGTCACTGTGAAAGACACCAGCAACATGCCAGAAATTCAAAGGAAACGAGTGAGTCGCTATTGCGGATGAGAAGGTTCTTGGGAGGTTGACAGGTTCGAAGATCTATAATTCACCTGTTCCAAATGGATGCTTACTAGTGATCTTTCTGGAATCACTAGATCCAGGAATTGCTGTAGAGAACAGAATAATCAGAAATCTGACTGCACTTTGTAAAGAATGAGTGTAAAAAGAAAAAAAAATCAAAGGCCGCTTCGTCTGACCAGATATTCAGAGAATGTTATAGACTATTGTTAAGAATATGGTTACAGGGTACTTGTAGTTGTATGATAGTAGGCCAAAGTTTAGCGGAAATACTGCGTGACGAAGTTGCTCGAATTCTTTGAGAATGTAACATCCAGGATAAGGTCAAACGCTCATAAATGACGGAAGCGTATTAGGCCAGTCGGCCCATCGCGTCTACGCCATTCAATTGTGGCTGATCGATTGCACCCTCCTAATCGCATTCTTCTGCGTTCTTGCCGTAACCCCTGGCATGGAGAGTAAGTGGATGTTGAGTATTTGGATTTTCAGAAGGCCTTGATAAGCCGCAGACAGTTAAAAAATATGGGTGCCCGTAGTATTAGAGGCGGGGTACTATCAGGGATAGAAGATTGTCTAATTGGCAGAAGGCTGAGTGTGAGATCAAACGGGGACCATTCTGGTTGGCTGCAGATGAATAGTGGTATCCCACCGAGGTAGATGTTTGGGCCGATAACCTCCACCTTACCTGCTCTAAGAATCTGCTTCTGGTGGGATGGAAGTGCCCTTGTATTGTCAGAGCAACCAAACATTCGACATTGTTTGGAAAGACAGTTAAATATGTCACTCCAAAAATTACTTAATGCTGGACAGTGCCAGAGTAAATGTGATAGTGACCCTTCTGCAGTACCACATCTGTCACACATGGAGGAAACCGATCCAAAAATCTTGTTACGTTTAGTTTTAGAATAATGTAGTCTATTGAAGACTTTAAATTGAATTAATCTGTATCTAGAACTAATAGAACAACTCTGTATACCGGACAAACCTTCCTCCCACAGTTCCTTTGACGCAGGAGTGCCCAATTCTGCAGCCCAGGCCTCCCTGAGATGACCAGCTTCAACTGGTGTCGTAAAGGCAGTGACAAAGCGGGAGATCAAGTGTTTAGAGTCAGGCTGTGAGAGAAGTAGATCATAAATAATGTGACTTTTTGGTTTGACTATGAATTCTGGGATACCCTCCCGTACAAAATGCCTGACTTGAAGGTAGCGATGGAAGTGTTGTTGAGGAAGGCGATATTTAGTTTGGAGCAGAATAAATGAGGCAAATTTATTATCTATGTAGAGATCATCAATTCAAAACAGCCCCTTCCCCCTCCAGTCCAGAAACACTCTATCCATCAGTGCCGGTTTGAACAAGTGATTGTGTACTATAGGGGTATACACTGAGATATTTACCAATCCAAATAATTTTTTTATTTGATTCAGAATCCTTACGGAGTTTCTTTTTTTTTTTAAATTTATTTATTAGAAGTAGACATATTATACAATGTAATTACATATTATAGTAGAAAAAATACTTTTCATATACATCAGTCATACATTATTAAAATTTTCCATTATCAATTACTTCTGCTTCTAGTATTTTAATTTTTTATAGAAAGCGAGAAAAAGAGAGGGTAGAAAGTTACAAATAAAAGAGGAAGCAAAAAAAAAAAAAAAAAAAAAAACAACAGAAAAACAAGGGAGGTGGAATGGGTTACCTGTGATACATCAATGGAGATAGGTTCGTAGGTTATAAAGTATAGAGTATAGTTTTTCATCTGTTCCTGAGTTCAAGTTTCAGCTGGGTCCTCGTGCTGTGCCAGTCTATCCCTTCAGATAGTTAATGAATGGAGCCCAAATTTTATGGAAAAGATCTTGTTTGTCCATTAAGACAAGTCTAATTCTTTCTAAGTATAGGGTCTCCGACATTTCCTTAATCCACATTTTGATTGTGGGGGTTGTAGGGCCTTTCCAAAATGTTAATATTAATTTTTTTCCGGTTATTATACTGTAATTGAGGAAGTTTCTTTGGTTTGTTGTGAGTGTTAAGCTTTGTTCTGATATTCCAAGTATTATTAATTTTGTGTCTGGGTCCAGTTTTGTATTAATAACTTTTGAAGTTATTTCAAAAATATCTGTCCAGAAATGTTTAAGTTTTATACAGTTTGCAAAAGTATGTGTTAAATTAGCCTCTAAATGTAGACATTTATCACAAATAGGAGAGATTTGTGGGAAAATTCTATTTAGTTTTATTTTAGAGAAGTGTAGTCTATGTAAGACCTTGAATTGTATTAAACTTACGGAGTTTCTGAGAATGAAGTTATGGCCAACTAATTTGTAGGGAACCTGCGCTCCGAAAAAGAGCAACACTGGGAGAGAGGTCTCTGAAACAAACATGGATTCAATTTTTAGCCAGAGTGGGGAAACATCAGACCGGTCATCATCTGGAAAGCCCCACTGCCAGAAAGTGAGAGCCCTCACATTTTCAGCCCAGTAGTAATGCTTCAGTACCGGAAGGCCAAGGCAACCCCTGTCCACATTTTTCTGCAGGTGGGCTTGAGCAATGCGAGGGGGTTTGTCTGCCCAGACAAATGAGAGTATAACCGAATCCAGTTGTTTGAAAAAAGATAAAGGTAAGTAGACAGGAAGGTTTTGGAAAAGATACAAAAATCTTGGAAGTGCAACCATTTTAATAGCATTGATGCGGCCAATCATTGAGAGGGGAAGCAGCTTCCAGCACCTAATGCTAGCTTTTAATTTGTCTACTATGTCCAAAAAATTCAATTTAAGTAGAAGTTTGGGATTTCAGGAAATCTTCAGTCCAAGATAGGTAAAGTGGGTGGTAACTAATTTAAATGGCAAAGATTTCAAGAAAGCAGGGCTCAAATTATTCGTCAAGGGCATGAATTCACTTTTACCCCAGTTAATTGTATATCCTGACAGTTTACTAAATTACTTAATGTAGTTCAGAAGGTTGGGAACTGACACTACCGGATCAGATAAACATCCGCATATAAATTCACAAGACTTTCAACATTACCAAATGTTACACCATGGATACCCGGGTGACCCCTGATTCCTATTGAAAGAGGTTCTAAAGCGATATCAAACAGCAGGGGAGAAAGGGGATCACCCTGTCTCACACCGCGCTGCAGGTCAAAAGGTTGGGATTTTCTGTGTTAGTCAGAATAGAAGATACTGGATTTGAATAAATTATTTTAATCCACTCTATAAAGTTCATCCCGAACCCACACTGTTTTAACGTCTCTAGCATATAGGGCCATTCGATCTGATCGAAAGCCTTCTGAGCATCGAGAGATAGGATGGCAGCTTGCGTATCCTTGTCATGAACCGAATATAATGTATTTAACAGCAGACGAACATTACTAAATGAGAATCTACCCGGTATAAATCCAGTCTGATCAGGATGTACAATTTTTGAGATATGCTTACCCAATTTTGTGGGCAGGACTTTAGGTATCATCTTCTAGTCACAGCTCAGAAAAGCGATTGGTCTGTAACTTGCAGGGTCAGTCTCTGCGTTTCCCTATTTTAGGAGCAAGCAAACATTAGCTTCATAGGGTGAGCTGGAGACCCTCTTGTTTTTCACTGAATCATTCGCCATTCTTAACATGAGAGGAACTATTTTTCCATGAAACGCCTTATAGAATTCGCAGCCGAAGCCATCTGGGCCTGCTGCTCTTCCAGAGGGAATTGCTCGGATAGCTTCCAGAAGGTCATCTACAGAAATCTGAGTGTCAATGTCATCTCTAGATGCTCCATCAAGTTGTGGAACATTTAGGTTAGTGAAAAAATTACAAAAATCTGTTTCAGTGGGCTTTACTTTACTGGAATAAAGTTCTTTATAAAAGTCCCTGAAGCAAGCATTTATATGCCTCGGGTCAGTAACCAGTATACCTGATTTTAATTTAATCCTATGAATGGCACGATTAGCTTGCTCACCTCTAAATTGACTTGCTAATAAATTCTCTGGTTTATCACCGAGTTCAAAGTATTTCTGTTTGAGCTTTAATAATTGGCTGCTAAGACGTTTATTGAGGATAGTATTATATTCATATTTTAGTTTTAAGATCCTATTGTAGTCAGACTGTAAGAGAGAGGATCTATACGTATCTTCAAGCACTGGGAACATCTTATCAATATCCCTAAGGCGACGATTAATTTCTCTTTTTGTATATGATTCAAATGAAATAATATGGCCTCTCATCACAACCTTAAAGGCAATACAATACAATTTATTGTCATTTGAGCCTCAGTGAGGCTCAAACGAAATTCTGTTTCCACAGCCATACAAACAAAGACAATTCCTAGACATACACACAATTTAGTTCACACAAACATCCATCACAGTGGACCCACTGTGATGGAAGGCAAAGTCTTTTCTCTCCCCTGTTCTCCATGTCTCTCCCGATGTCGAAGCCCCAGGCGGGCGATGATAAGTCTCACGGCCATTTTAGGCCGTGCCGGGCGATTTACGGCCCCGCTCCCGGTCTAAAAGTCTCGAAGTTGGAGCCCCCGGCGGGCGCTGGAATGTCCCCCGGCCATGAAGCCGTGCCGGGCGATGTACGTCCCCGCTCCGGGTCGTTCCAACCCCGCGACACGGGCTGGAGAAGTCGCGTTGCGTTGCGGCCTCCCATAAAGTGGAATCAGAGACGTCCCCATTATCATTTGTGGTAAGAAACTAATCTATACATGAAGTCATTTGGTCAATAAAAGAGTGATCATTTAGAAGAAGAGGGTTGAAGCGCCAGCTATACTTTTGTTTGGACAGAATATCTTTAAACTGAAGTGACACCGGACTATGGTCAGAAATCAAAATATTATGATAGGTGGATTTTGTTATACTGGACAGTAATTCAGACGAAATCAAAAAATAGTCAATCCTGGTGTTGAATTTGAGGACATGAGAATAGAAAGAGAAATCTCTGTTAGTAGGATGCTGCAATCGCCAAATGTCAACCATGTTCCTAGTCTTAGTTAAATCATTTAAAGTTTGCACTGAGGCTATTGTAGGAGCCGGTTTTGTTGAGAGTCTGTCCAGGATTGGGTCTAAATAACAATTGAAGTCACCTCCAATAATGACATTAGGGCTAGAGGCTGGTATCGTATCAAAAAATGTACGGAAAAAAATCAGGATTATTAACATTTGGGGCATAGATATTAAGCATAGTTATTGGAAGTGAATTTATGTAACCTGAAATCATTAAGTACCTGCCATAATGGTCTGCTATCATAGATTCAAGTCGAACTGTAATACTTTTACGAAAAAGAATAGCAGCCCCTCTGGCCTTACGAGTAAAAGGCGCTTGGAAAACCTGAGAAATCCAGTTTGCTTTCAGTCTACCCTGTTCCTTTAACCCGATGTTCGTTTCTTCTATAAAAATTATTTCCGACTTCAATAATTTGAGATGTGAGAAAACGCGACCCCTTTTAATTACATGATCAAGATCCTTCACATTCCATGAGACTAAAGTTAAATTGTTATTAATGCTGCTATGTGCAGTACTGTCAGGTACTGACATTATCCCTGAAACAAAGACGAACTGGCATTACTCCAAAAAAACACAAAATACAATAAAAAACACATAAACACCACACATTGCGGTGCTAAACACCACATTCGCACAACCCCCTAAACATATTCCCTACCCACCCACAGAGAGCCTCCCCAAACGAAGCACGGGTGTGCCTCTAAGCCTGGGACCGCTAAACGCACGCGAGGTGAGTACCTCCAAAAACAACAAGAAAAAGTAGCTAGCTGACTAAAGCTACAAAAAGCTCCGCCGCCAGCCACGGCTGAATTAAATAAAACAACATAATTGAATTATCTGAACTACAAATAGTCACGTTGAAACATAATCAACCCTCTGAACACTCAGAGTGGCGTCAAAGTTTTTAAGATATTTAACTCAGATCTTTTAACTCAGTGTTCAGAAATGACGTTCCCTCACCCGGTTTAGTGAAAACCTTGACGCTGCCCTTGTGTTTGATGCGGAGCTTTGCTGGAAAGAGGATACTATGCTCCGCCTGAGCTCCCGCAGCTCGCCCAACACATCGCTGAATTCCCGTCGTTGCCGCATCACATCTGGTGTGTAGTTCGGGAAGATAAGCACATTATTGCCTTTATACACCAGCTCTCGCGCCCTCCGGAGTCGCAGTATAAGCTCCTTCTCCCGATAAAAATGGATGCGATAATGGCGCGGGGCTTGGTTCCCTCCGGGGGTGGCGGTCGCAAGATCCGGTGTGCCCGATCGATAATCACCTTGGACTGGAAGTTGTCATCTCCAAGAAATTTCGGTATCAGAGCGTCGATGAATTCCGTCGGTTTACCCCCTTCCTCTAGCTCAGGTATGCCGATAATTTTAATATTATTGCGGCGTGACCGACCCTCGAGGTCCTCTACCTTGAGCTTGAGTGCGCTGTTCTCATCCTTCAGGCCGGAGAATTACTTTTCCAGGAAGCTAATACGGCTTTCTTGCTCCTGCACCTGCTCCTCGATAAACAATATCTTCTCCAACAGTTCCCTTTGGGAGCTTTGTACTGCCTGAAGAGTCTGCTCCAATTTATCGAACCTGACATTAATGTGTTTCAGTATCTATATCGGAGGCCTACTCCCAGATCAACGGCAGGTGATCGACGTCGTCACCACCTGTAACTTGACCCGGAGCTCGACTGGGGGGGGAGGGGGGGGGGGGGGGGGGCTGCCGCTAGCATTGCTAGCATTAACATTAGCTGAAGTTAGTCGGAGCGACTCGGTGTCTTTAGACTTCTAATGAGGCATGACGTCCCGAAAAACCAGTTAGGCGGACCCCTAGTGTGTCAGGAAAGTTCCCGAGGCAGGTGATAAAAAAACGAGAGACTATAAAAATACCAAATATAAAGACTGGCACGGAGGAGCCTCTGGAAGCACGTCTACTCCATGCGCTGCTCACTAGCGCCCCCTGGAAGATGTCTTTCTGACATAGCATGCGGATAGTACAAACTCATTGCAAGTTTTATATCCACTCATCACTTCCTACCCAAACCACACGCTCTCCATGAGCCGCTGGAAATGTAACACGTGACACAACACCTCATCCATCATCTCCAGCGACCGACCGCAGGAGGTTTTCATTGTGAGCCGGAGATTCACACACAGCTCCACTAACATGTTCTACTGCATTTCATGCTCCCAGAGTGTCGTACCTTACACCACTCAGACGCATCCTTGACGAGGTAATGCTTTCGCCGAATAATGTCCATTGTCTAATACGAGCGCTCTGCCTTCCAATGTCAACTGGATCAGTGTGCCAGCAATTTGAAACCCACACCCATATCCATACCGACGTTTCTGCCTTTCGTCCATTTAATTGCCAGATTGAGGTCGCACTCGCATTGGAGGAACATCATCTCATATTCCGCCTGTGTAGTTAGTAGCTTATCACATGGGCATTTTTTCCCATTCTTAATAAATAACCCATAGTCCTTGCTCTTTCATTCCCTCTGTACTTTCTCTTCACTTTCTCGCACAATCCCCCACCTTCAGTCATGATCTGCCTTTACCCTCCTTAGTACACCTCCTACCGTCGAAACCCTGATTTTCCTTCTCTCGCCTGTTTCTTCTCTGCCATATCCCCTTCCCCTGACGTCACTCACTCTAGCTAAATATTGCATTCGTCTTCTCTTATCTGACACAATTTTATGTGCGCTGTCACTTGCTCCATCCTTTTGCCAAAATACACCATTCCATGTTTCCAGCAATCATTTGCTCGGCTTTATCCTGTCATCACTCTCTTTCCCAGCTTTCTTCCCTTTTCTAAAATTAGTGTGAAGGAGGGCACCGCATAGAAACATTGTCAGTATATTCCTTTCACCGAAAGGTTGAGTTCCTGCAGTCGTTTTTGTTTTGCTCCCACACTTTGTTTGTGTTATGGTCTGTGGACGAAGTGGGCCGCACGCGGTGCATACTGTACCACAGCGGATTGACGACTGACTGCCCACGGCTCCACGGGCTCACAGTGCACTGCTCATATTCTCACATGTTAGATTTAAAGCAGACAGTCTGCAGTAACATGAGAGAGAAAAGGTGATCAAAAAATTTCCCTCAAAAACGAGCCCTTCCACCCACCGTGTCAATTCCAATCATTTTATAATATTCTCACTTTTCTGCATTTGGCTCGTTGCTTTACGTATTTCGGTGAAAGTGGCCGTCCAACCGTCAGAACGGCAGAAGGAACACCAGCAATGCATTAATTTTAAAACAAAGATTGTTGCATGACTGCAAGTTTTCTTTTTCCGACTGGAGGTCTCTGACTGGCAATGGGCCTCAGTGATCGGTACTGGGCCCATTGCTGCTAGTGGTTTACATCAATCATTTTAAATCAATAGATACAGGGGTCGATTAGCAGTTTTGCCAATCACAACAATGTGGGTGGTATCGTAGACAGTGAAGACGTCACAAGGACATCTGTGCAACTGGGGCGATGCCCCGACCTTATTCTACGACTGTACAATATGTTGGTGTGAGAGCATTCAAATTATTGTGTCGAGTTTTGGTGGAGAGGATTTCATTAATCGGCAAAGAATGCATAGGGCAGTAATCAGAATGTTGCTTGGCCGCGAGGATCACAGCCACAAGAAAATGTTGGTAAGCTAGAACTTTGTTTCTTGAAGCGCATGGAATTGAGGTTTGATCTTAAAAACATTAAATTTGTCGCAATTTAAGCAGTTTTGTTTTGTGCCAGGATATAGGTATCACGAAAGAGGATAATGTTGTAAAGCGAAAGGAGGAGCGATTTCGCAGAAAACAAAGAACCAAACGTTTCACTCAATGAGCGGCGGGTGTATTGTCGAACTTGCAGACGAAGGGACAGGTCCTTAAGAACATTAAAACATGGATGCGTACATGAATCGTGTGAATTGTTCACTATGATCTTCAATCATAATGTAGCAATGTTCTGCTACATTTATGTATCCATGGATCTACGGGCCTAGGGTAATCTGTTCATCCATAATGACTAGAATTCTACGTTTACGGCATATGTTTCACCCATATTATGTCTCTCAAACAGTTGAAACAACAATTGTGTCGTTCATAAACACACAGCTCCTACCATCCGCGCCTGAGTCCAAACTACCAATGCATTTAAGGACGAGCGAAGGCAAACCCTTGTCTTAAGCTACTCGCCGCTGGCTTCAGATCTTTGTAATTGTAGATTGATGGTGCATGTGAGCCAATCACACACAAGCCGGCACCACTAGCTCCGCCCCTCCATAACACTTATACTAATACCCCGTTCCCGGCACTTCAGTTCGAGCAGCCAGGATGCATTGCTAACCTGTTGTTTTTAGTGTTGCTAAGTGCTCATTAAAGATGTGTTTAAATCGCACAATGACTTTGGCTCATGTTTACTTGGTGTCAGAAGTGGGTTCTGCCAACAAGAGTTCTTTGCATCGAGGACAGAAAAGAGGGTGGCGATTCCGACCTTTGCCGCAACATCCTCGACAGTCTTCATGGGATGGTGCGGGCGCTTAATGGCAGTGTTCAGGTCTTTCGGGTTGATGCACAGGCGGATTTCGTTCTTTCCCTTCTTGAATGTGGCAATCATGGTCGTGGCCCAGGCAGTGGGGTCGCTGACTGCTTCAATGACGCCTTTGGAGGCCATGTCCTACAGCATAGTGTGAACCCTGTCAGTCATGGCAAATGCCAATCGGTGCGGGTTTCGGATGACGGAGGTCATATCGGGGTCAGTAATAATCTTGTAGGTCACAGGCAACTTGCCTAGGTTGTTGTCGATAAGATCAGGGAATTCACTCAGCGGGTCAAACGAAATTTGCAGCTTGTGGACAGTTTTGTCAAAGGAAATCAACCCCAGCTCCTGACAGGCACGATTGCCAAGCAGGGTGGCTGAATCAAAGTTCATGATATAAAAGGTCAAATCCCTCGTGGATCTTTTCAATGCACATTTCAAGTTGGTTTTTCCCAGAGGAACCAATACCTCCCCTCCGAAAGCATGTAAAGTGGTTTGTCCTTGATAAGAGGCTCGTTAGTTCTAATCTTGTTGAAAAGGTTCATTGGCACTGTGATTACTTTAGATCCCGTATCTAAATACGCGCCAACAGCCACATTGTTTAAAGATATCGTCACGGTCGATATGAGCTCTTGGCAGCAACATGCTGTAAAGAGTAAACAGTCGAGTCATCTTGGAAATTAATTGGGTTGTAGTCTGGAGCAGCTTCGAGCTGGTTGGGCAGTAACACTGTTGCTGTCTAGCTGCGAAAAAATGAGATTAGACTTGGAACTTGGCGAATTCCTCCCCCGAGCCCGAATTGAGGCCCTACAAATTGAAGCAAAGTGATTCGACTTTTTGCAGTAATTGGATGCTTTCCCGAGCTGACTGTCTGTTGTGTAAGTAATTGCAGTTGGGACATCTCTGCTGTGGACCTCTGTGAACTGCCTGACTATCTCGGGTCGTAAATCGCCTGTACTCTGTGTTTGTTCGCTGCCTAGTGAGGCCCGTCTCATTTATGGTTTTTGTTTCATGCGAGCCGTCTTTGGGGTCGAATTCAGCTGTTCTGCACGCGTGCGCAGCTTCGTCCAGCGTCAAATCTGCCCGTCTCTGAAGCTCTGATTTGAGCTTTAAATCGTTCATGCCATTCACTAAAATGATTTTCGACCTGAAACGTCCGGTGACGATCACCTGCGATGCCTCGAAATGTGGGTTCGGCGCAGCCTGCTTGCAACCATCTGCTGATGGCACCCTACCACCTGTCGCGTATGCCTCTCGGACCATGACCGACACGGAGCAGCATGACGCGCAAATCGAAAACGAAATGCAGGCTGTCGTTTTTGCCTGCACCAAATTCCGTGATTTCGTCCTTGGCAACACATTCACGGGTGAGACGGACCACCAACCGCTGGTGACGATCCCGAACAAGCCCCTGCATGCCGCGCCAGCTCGTTTGCAACGCGTGATGCTGCAACTGCGGGGGTACGACTTCACCATTATCTACAAGAAGGGTAAGGACATGCATGTTTCTGACGCTCTCTCTCGTGCACGTCGGGCATCTTGCGAACAGGAGGATTTCATGGTCCTCGGTATCGACCTCGTTCCCAGCAAGCAACTGCGTACCCTGGCCGCTCACACTGCCACTGACGATATGCTTCAAACGCTCTCCTCCATCATCAAAACAGGCTGACCTGACAAACGATCCGCCACGCATACAGAGGTACAGCCGTACTTCCTGTTACGTGATGAACTGGTGGTACAGGATGGTGTTGTGGTTAAGGGTCACAAGGTGGTGATACCCTTGCCGCTGCTAGATGAATATTTCAAAGAAGCACACAACGGTCACCCAGGGGCCGACTCCACACTGGCACGCGCTCGTGGTCTGTTCTACTGACTGGGGATGGCCAAGTAAATTCGGGACCGCATAGCCTCCTGTCCCACTTGCAACAACCTTGCGCCTCATCAGCAGCGGCAGAACCTTCTGCAACAACCATCACCAGCACTGCCCTGGACGTCGCTGGTGGCAGACATTTTCGAATGGTGCGGAAAGCACTACCTCGTTCTGGTCGATTATTTTTCTAACTGGTTTGAACTTGACGAACTGACCTCCCTCACGACTGAAATGGTCATCAAGAAGCGGAGGAGACACTTCTCCGCCTATGGCGTTCCTGTTTGCCTGAGAACCGAGAATGGCCGGCAGTTCACCAGCCACATGTTCCAGCTTTTCGAAGACCGATGGGACTTCCAACACGTCACGAGCAGTCCCGAGTATCCACAGAGAAATTGACTCGCTGAACGCGCTGTCAGAAGTGCCAATGGCTTGCTGGAGGGAGCGCACATTTCAAATTCGGACGTCTACCTCGATCTCCTGAATCTCAGAAGCATTGCCAGCGACGTTAGCCTGGGATCGCCGGCACAGCGCCTGGTGTCGAGATTGACCAGGTCTCCGGTCCCCATCGCACAAAAGCAGCTGGTTCCTCGCACGTTGGAGCCTGCCACTATCCAGAGACGTCTCCAAGAGATGCAGAACATCCAGAAACGGTCATACGACAGCTCCAACAGACCACTCGAGCCTTTACTGCCGGGCCAGGTCGTCCGTCTACGAACTACGACTGCACATTCCCGTCTGGGCACTGTTGTCAGCCCGACTAACGAGCCACGATCCTACGTGGTGGACTGTGAGGGAGCGGTTTACCGGAGAAGTCGACAACACCTGCTTCCTGTGAGGGAACCCCGCCCACCGCCTGCTGGTCCCTATGCTCTGCCGCTCCAGTTCCAGCTGCCTTTTGTGATGTCTCCCACCCGTCCCCGCATGCCTTACACCCCTCCTCGTCCCTCGGTCTCCACTAACCACGGGGTCTCACCCACCGCATGTTTCCCCTTTCGGTCCCCGCAAGCCTCTCCGGCGCCATTCTCGCCTCCTGGATCTCCGTCCCATCTTTCAGGAGGGGGAGGGGAGGGTTGGGTCCGCACGCGCTCGGGACGTGTTAGCAGACCACCAGACAGATATGGCGAGTATGTTTAACTCCATGGCATGGGTGCCCGTTCCACACTTAATCCCAAGGGGGAAGGATGTAGATTGATGGTGCATGTGAGCCAATCACACACAAGCAGGCACCACTAACTCCACCCCTCCATAACACTTATACTTCAGTTCGAGCAGCCAGGATGCATTTATAACCTGTTGTTCTAAGTGCTGCTAAGTGCTCATTAAAGATGTGTTTAAATCACACAATGACTTTGGCTCATGTTTACAGCAATGGAGGAGGTTGATAGAACACTGGAAATTACCCGTACCCCGGTGTTATTAGAAAACAAATATTTCCTCATGCCGTGGGACTTGAGTGAGAGCGAAGACGGTTAAAATGTTGCATACGGCACACGGAAAGCTTGCATTCATTAGATAGGTAAATTCATCAAATTTGGTTCCATCACAGCTTGGGTGTTGTGTTCTGTCTGACTCGCCACACTATTGGACTACGAATGGGTCAGATGATCTAAGGAAGATTTCCTGCATTCTCCCCTGCAACTGTCAGTTATGCGGAGTAGCCGGATAGTCTGCACTTATTTGTGTTTATAGCAGTGAAAGCTAAGGGTGAATTGGTAGAATCGAGGATCATAAGAAATATAATTACATGTTGAGAGGGGTGTGCGAAAGACGGGAGTGAGATAAGATCAATGCAGATGGCAAATCATTGTCGGCGTCTAAATGGTGAGCCACCTGGCCTCTAATGTGCACTCCAGCTTCTTGGCTCTTTCTGGCAATTTCTTTGCTTGAAACACACTGGCAATACATCTGGAAGGTGTGAAAGAAAGCAGAAACACACTTAAAAATAATGCACAGCTTTGGATTCAAGCCATTTGCAATTACAATGTACGTTATGTTGTATATTCTGCAGTGTAATATAAAGAAAGGTTATGGTATTCTTGTCCAACATCCGATACATTGGGAAAGACTGACGTTAACATCGAAACTGTGTGAAAGGAGTCGTGTCTCGAAGTTTGATACATGGGCTCATACTACTCCCGGCGTCTCTGTGATGTTCTAATCTCCTAATGGAGCCCGGTCACACTTATGTATTGCTGACCAGTTCATGCCCGCTAGGTAAATCATGCCGGCAACTGATCGGTCTTCCCGTGCGAATGGGGAATAGTCAGACTGACTGGCGACTCCTGAGCGAACGCCATAGACTCCAGATCGCTCATCGATAAGCGTTGATTTAAATCAGCCGCCTTCCCGTTCGGCATTGTTATGTTCAATGTTGATTGGGTGTTAATTTCTGATAAACCGACTTAACACCGCTCCAACGTAAATAAATGATTATCAAATGTCGACGCTGTGCTGCAGCCGAATTCCCAGCTGTTAGTATGGTTTGCCACGCAAGAGGCATCCATAAAGCCAGTCCATAGTCTAGAAGACAGAAACAACTTGCATATGTAATTGTTTCGTCACATCTTTACCTTTTATTGAATTGAATCCTTTATTTGTCATTCAGACCTTTCGGTCTGAACGAAATGCTGTTGCCTGCAGCCATACATGTAATAATAACAAACACAATAAACACAAATTAACATCCACCACAGTGAGTTCACCAAACACCTCCTCACTGTGATGGAGGCAAAAGTCTTAGAGTTACTGTCTCTTCCCTCCTCTTCTCCCTCTGCGCCGAGGCGATACCCCACCGGGTGATGGTATCAGTCCCGCGGTTCAAGGTCCGCGGCCCGGGGGTGGTCGAAGCTGCCGCCCTCCAGTCCAGCGGACGCAGTTGTTGCAACGGGTGCTCCGGAAAACAGGCACCGACCTGCGAGTTCCCGACATTGTCCTCCACTGGCCTCAGCCGCCGGAGCACCGTCTCCGCCCCGCACCGGGCCGCCCACAAGGCAGCGTCTCAGCCCCGCACCGGGCTGCCCCCACGGGAGCACCTTCCAGCCGGGAGCCGGTCCACCATCACCGGAGCGCCTTCCAGCCGATAGCCAGGCCACCCACACGGCAGCGTCTCAGCCCCGCACCGGGCTGCTCACACGGGAGCGCCTTCCAGCCGGTAGCCGTGCCGCTCACACAGGAGTGTCTCAGCCCCGCGCCGTCCGCCCTCACCGGAGCGCCGAGTCGTGCCGCTGCCCGGACGTCGCCACAGCTCGAAGACGGCCAACCTCGCGTTGGTGAGTCCTGGCTGGCTCTACCTCCGGACCCTCGAGGTCGGTCGCAGGTTGGAGGCCGCCAGCTCCGCCATTAGGCCTCAGCGCAGACGGGGAAGAGAAGGGGGATACGATAAAAAAGTCGCATTCCCCCGAAGGGAGAGACAGAAAGCTCTGTTTCACCTTCCCCCCACACACATAACACCACCTAATAACCAAAACAATTACTAAACTAGACAAAAAAAACAACACAAAAAGTAAAAACAGACAGACTGCAGGCGAGCCGCAGCTGTATCACAGCGCCGCCACTTCCGGAAATGCGCAGATGCGCAGATCGCGTCTCATGCCATACAGCGCAGTCTAGTCCCATGTTACTTCCCGGTACAGCCCGCCCCTTCCTGCGCCATTGCTTCTTTACTGGAGCTGAGGAAAGCCGGCGGATATTTCCCAACCGGACATTCGGAGGTCGGAAGCAGACCAGGACCGCCCACGCAGCCCAGGACCGCCCCAAGCAGCCCCGCCCCAAGCAGCCCGCCCCAAGGAGCCACAGCCCAACCCCAAACAGTGGTCCAGGTCCAAGCAGCAGCAGCAGCCAAGTTCCAAGTAGCAGACTAAAGAGCTCTCATTACTTTGGAACCACACTTCATACCCAGACCTTAAACGTGAAGGCCATTGTACATTCACTTTTCCCAATGACTGCCTGCCCTGTGTATTGACGCCTCTGCCTAATGTTGTGGCTGCCCTTTGGAACAATATGCGACGCTACTCAAATATCACATCTTCCAACATTCCACTCTGACCACTGACATCCTGCTGACGATGAGCAACGCTCTGTTGCCACGTGCAGAAGATGAGCGCTCCCGTTTAGTTTTAAAGTATCAGCAGAGTTTTACACGTAATACAAATGGATGAGGCCTGTACTTGACCCTCGTGCTGGTGCGTGGGTGGGCGGCGCGACCGATGTCGCAGCGGCCTCTGCAGTCTGTCTGTGTATTTTTTGTTTTTTTGTCCTGTTGAGGGTTTAGTTTCAAATGGGTTTTTAAATGTGTATGTGTGGGGGGTGGGGGGTGGGTGGGGGAAACTTTTAAATCTCTTCCCTGCATGGAGACCCGACCTTTTCCCTGTCGGGTCTCCTTTGCCGTTCGGGCCTAGCGCCGTGGAGCGGCGCTCAAAGCGGAGCGACCTGGGGGCTCAAGTCACGGAGCCTGTGGAGCTGTGGAGCTGTGGACCTACCTCCGTGGAGCTGTGGAGCTGTGGAGCTGTGGAGCTGTGGAGCTGTGGAGCTGTGGAGCTGTGGAGCTGTGGAGCTGTGGAGCTGTGGAGCTGTGGAGCTGTGGAGGTGTGGAGCCTGTGGAGCCTGTGGAGCGTGTGGAGCTGTGGAGCCTGTGGAGCTGTGGACCTATGGACCTACCTCGGTGGAGCTAGCCAGCTTCGGAGCGTGGAGAGCTGCGGGGGCGAGCTGCTGCGACCCGACTCCGGTGGATGGTGACACCGGGAGCTCGCGGGTCCCCGCTGGGAGACTGCTTTGCGGGGCACCGGCAACGGCGACTTCTCCTGCCCGAATTGCGGGATTGAGAGTGACCTGGAGGGGGGCCTTACATCACCCGGCGCGGCTGTAAATTGCCGCGGATTTGCTAGCGCCCGCCGGGGGCTCCAACATCAAGACACGGGGCAGGGCCCTACATCGCCCGTCGTGGCTTTGAGAGGCCGCGGACTTGCTAGCGCCCGCCGAGAGCTTTGACGTCGACTTCGGGAGAGGAATGGAGAACAGGGGAGAGACAAGTCTTTGCCTTCCATCACAGTGAGGAGGAGACTCACTGTGATGGATGTTTATGTGAATTGAATTGTGTTGGTGTGTGTCTTGGTTCTTTTTTTGTATGGCTGCAGAAACCAAACTTCGTTTGAACCTCATGTGAGGTTCGAATGACAAATAAAAGGTATTGTATTGTATCTACGACTACACGTTGCCAACCAGAATTGACAGATTCACTCAGTAGGTTAGAGAATTCCCTGTTAAAATCTATCTGTCAACCAGCAACACCATGTTGTTTCATGAAGCCTTCCGTTTCTTCGGGATTCTGGAAATGCAGACTTATTCTACAATAACATGAGGAAAATACTTTTAGTCACCGGGGTTATTGTCAATTGCCAATGCACGAAATACGTTAGTGAAAGGTGCCTCGTTTTTTCCCTGTATAAGCAAATCAAATTGTCCACTGGCCGATGGTTTAGCTTTTATTTTGTGTCACACAGCATGTTGCATACGGAAGGGCGGAACTTGTAAGAAGAATTGTGGAAGAACCAAGGAGAAGTTTGGACCTTGCTACGGTGCATTTCAGGGACATGAATTCGTCGTCCGAAAATTCAACTTCATTTGGGCCTGTTACCAACTTATTCGCAAGAATTAGTTTGAAATAAGCTGTATGAATAAATAATAGTTGCATGACCACATCGGCGTTTCTCCTTGTTTCTCTTTTTGCAATGAACAACGTGAAATAAGGTTTTATTAGGTTGGAACTGAGCATTGGGGACAACAGTTAATTTTGCAGTGACGCGTGCTTACGTAATGGACGTCAACGACCGTGTTGCGCGTCACTATCCGGAATCCATCTAGGAAATCTCTGAAATAGGTGGCACCGATACAGATATGATATAGATAGACCATCATAGACAAGAAGAGTTAATTTGTGCGTACACAAAAATGCTGGAGAAACTCAGCGGATGCAGCAGCATCTATGGAGTGAATGAAATAGTTAACGTTTCGGGCCGCAACCCTTCTTCAGACTGATATGGGGTGGCGGGGAGAAGGAAGGAAAAAGGAGGAGAAGGAGCCCGAGGTCTGAGGGATGGGAGGAGACAGCTCGAGGGTTAAGGAAGGGTAGGAGACAGCAAGGGATAAAAAAATTGGGAGAATTCAATGTTCATGCCCGCCGGATGCAGGCTCCCCAAGCGGAATATGAGGTGCTGTTCTTTCAATTTCCGGTGTTGCTCACTCGGGCAATGGAGGAGACCCAGGACCGAGAGGTCGGATTGGGAATGGGAGGGGGAGTTCAAGTGCTGAGCCACCGGGATGTCAGGTAGGTTCTTGCGGACCGAGCAGAGGTGTTCGGCGAAACGATCGCCCAGCCTCCGCTGAGACTCACCGAATTAGATCAGCTGACATCTAGACCAGCGGATGCAGTAGATCAGGTTGGAGGATATACAGGTGAACCTCTGTCGCACCTGGAACGACTGCTTGGGTCCTTGAATGGAGTCGAGGGGGGGGGAGGTAAAGGGACAGGTGTTGCATTTCTTGCGGTTGCAAAGGAAAGTGCCCGGGGAGGGGGTGGTACGGGAGGGAAGTGAAGAATTGACAAGGGAGTTGCGGAGGGAGCGGTCTTTGCGGAAGGCAGACATTGGGGGAGATGGGAAGATGTGGCGAATGGTGGGGTCACGTTGGAGGTGGCGAAAATGACGTAGGATTATTTGTTTTATGTGACGGCTGGTGGGGTGAAATGTGAGGACTAAGGGGACTCTGCCCTTGTTGCGAGTGCGGGGATGGGGAGAGAGAGCAGTGTTACGGGGTATGTGAGAGATCCTGGTGCGAGCCTGGTGGATAGGCACAAAATGTTGGATTAACTTAGCGGAACAGGCAGCATCTCTACAGACAAGGAATGGGTGGCGTTTCAGTTCAAGAACCTTCTTCCTCAGTCTGACATGATGCCTGTCCCACTGAGTTACTGTAGTGTATGCTGTACCTTCCTACATAGTGCATTTGTATACTGTCCGATTCACATGCATACACACCACATAGCAGGAGCTAGAAGGCGTCGATGGCCTGTTGCAACTGTGGACAAATACGAACCCAAACTTAGTCCCGAGTCCGCGTTTTACAATATGTTATTATCACATATAATACCTTTCTTTAGAAGCAGCTGTCAGAATCTTCGTCAGGTTTGGTCATTAACCGAGGCTAACAGACCCACACAACTGCGTCTGCCTTAGTAAACACAGAAACATTGAAGGAACCGGCCATTTGGTCCTTCGAGCCATTCCTTGTGATCATGGCTGATCATCCACAATCAGTAACCCGTGCCTGCATTCTCCCCAAATCCCTTGGACCCGCTAGCCCATGGAGCTCCATATAACTCTCTTTTAAATTCATCCAGTGAATTAACCTCTACATAGAAACATAGACAATAGGTGCAGGAGTAGGCCATTCGGCCCTTCCAGCCTGCACCGCCATTCAATATGATCATGGCTGATCATCCAACTCAGCATCCTGTACTTGCCTTCTCCCCCCTGATCCCTTTAGCCACAAGGGCCACATCTATCTCCCTCTTAAATATAGCCAATGAACTGACCTCAACTACATTCCGTGGCAGAGAATTCCAGAGATTCCCCACTCTCGGTGTAAAAAATGTTTTTCTCATCTCAGTCCAAAAATGTTTCTCCTTTTTCCTTAAACTGTGACCCCTTGTCCTGGACTTCCCCAACATCGGGAAAAATCTTCCTGCATCTTGCCTGTCTAACCCCTTAAGAATGTTGAAAGTTTCAATAAGATCCCCCCTCAATCTTATAAATTCCAGCGAGTACAAGCCGAGTCTATCCAGTCTTTCTTCGTATGAAAGTCCTGACATCCCAGGAACCAGTCTGGTGAACCTTCTCTGTACTCCCTCTATGGCAAGAATGTCCTTCCTCAGATTAGGAGCCCAAAACTATACGTAATACCCCAGGTGTCGTCTCACCAAGACCCTGTCCATCTGCAGTAGAACCTCCCTGCTCCTATACTGAAATCCTTTTGCTATGAATGCTAACGTACCATTCGCTTTCTTCACTGCCTGCTGCACCTGCATGCCTACTTTCAATGGCTGTTGTACCATGACCCCCCAGGTCTCGTTGCATCTGCCCATTTCCCAATCGGCCACCATTCAGATAATACCACCTTCTGTGGGAGAGAATTCCACAACTGCACAACTCCGTGGGTGAAAAGCATTGTTTTTCATCTCAGTTGGCATCCCCTTTGTTCTTAGACTGCGCCCCTTGGTTCTGGACTTCTCCAACATTGGGAACATTTTTCATACATATAGCAAGTCCAAGCCTTTTATAATGTTATACGTTTCTGTAAGACACCCTCTAATCCTTCCAAATTCCACTGAATACAAGCCCAGTCTTTCCAATCTTTCGTCATATGACAGTCTCGCTATCCAGGTGTTTAAACTCGTGAACCTACGCTGCACTGCCTCAATAGCAAGGATGTCCTTCCTCAAATTGGGAGACCAAAACTGTACTCCATACTCCAGATGTAGACCCACCATGGCTCTGTATAACTGCAGAAGGACGTCTATACACATATACTCATGTTCTCTCGTTATGAATGCCTTGATGCCATAATCTTCTTCAATGTTTCCTTTACCTGCATGCGTATTTTCAGTGACTGTGTACAAGGACACTCAGGTCTCGTTGCACATCCCTTTTCCTCATCGGACACCATTGGTATAATGAACTGCCTCCTTGTTCTTACCGCCAAAGTGGAAAACCACACTTTTTTTTTAAATTTAAATTTTATTTATTTTATTAGAAGTTAATACAATACAACACAATACAGTGGTACCTGATGTTAGGTGCCAAGGTAACCTCACATTGATCTATATTATACTGGGTCTGCCATGCAGCTGCCCACGTACTCAACCTGTCCATGTCACCCTGCAATCTCCTAGAATCAACTTCGCAGTTCATACCGCCACCCAGCTTTGTTTTATCCGCAATTGTTTTCAGTGTTACATCTAATTCCATCATCTAAACCTTTAATATATGTTAACAACAGTTGCGGCTCCAACACCGAGTCTTGCGGCACCCCACTCTCCACTGCCTGCCATTCTGCCAGGGACCCGTTAATTCCTACTCTTTGTTTCCTGCATGTCAACCAATTCCGTGTCCATGTCAATCCCCTACCCCCAATACCATGTGCTCTAATTTTGCCTGTAATCTCGTGTGGGACATTATCAAAGGGTTTCTGAAACTCCAGATACATTACATCCACTGGCTCTCCTTCGTCCATTTTACTTGTCACATCCTCAATAAATTCCGGAAGATTAGCCAAGCAGGATTTCCTCTTCATAAATCAATGCTGGCGGACCAATCATTTTACTACTATCCAAAATGCGATGCTATTACTTATTTAATAATTGACTTCAGCATATTCCTCACCATCGATGTCAGGCAAACTGGACTATAATTCCCCGTTTTCTCTCACGTTCCTTTATTGTAAAGTGTGACAGCATTAGATACCCTCCAATCCACATGAACATTGGAAAAGCATCGCCAATGCGTCCACGATCTCTAAAGCCACCTCACTGATTTCCCTGGGATGCAGACAATCAGGCCCTGGGGATTGGTCAGCTTTCAGTCCCATCAGTCTGCCCAATACTATTTCTCGCCTACTCCAAATGTATAGCAGTGCTTCTGTCTCCCAAGGTCCTCTGTCCTCTGGTATATCTGGGAGATTGGTCCTGTCTGCACTAAGGAAGTCACAAAGAAAGTACCTGTTCAACTCTTCTGCCATTTTTCAAGTACAGGTTTATTGTCATGTGCGCCTGATAGGACAATGAAATTCTTGTTTTGCTTCAGCACACAGAACATAATAGACATTGACTGCAAAACACATAAATAAATAAACTGATAACGTGCAAATAACAAATAATGTTATTAATGTTCAGAGTTTTGTCCGAGCCAGGTTTAATATCCTGATGGCTGTGGGGAAGTAGCTATTCCTGAAGCTGGTCGTTGCAGTCTTCAGGCTCCTGTACCTTCTACCTGGAGGTAGCAGGGAGATGAGTGTGTGACCAGGGTGGTGTGGGTCTTTGATGATACTGCCAGCCTTTTTGAGGCAGCGACTTCGATAAATTCACTCGATGGAAGGAAGGTTAGAGCCGATACTGGACTGGGCAGTGTTTACTACTGTTTATAGTCTCTTCCTCTCCAGGGCGCTCAAGTTGCCGAACCAAGCCACGATGCAACCGGTCAGCATGCTCTCTACTCTGCACCTGTATAAGTTAGAGAGAGTCCTTCTTGACAAACCGACTCTCCGTAACCTTCTCAGGAAGTAGAGGCGCTGATGTGCTTTCTTGAAAATTGCATCAGTGTTCTCGAACCAGGAAAGATCTTCAGAGATGTGCACGCCCAAGAATTTGAAGCCCTTGACCCTTTCAACCATTGACCCGTTGATATAAACGGGACAGTGGGTCCCCATCCTACTCCTTCCAAAGTCCACAATCAGTTCCTTGGTTTTGCTGGTGTTGAGGGTCAGGTTATTGTGCTGGCACCATATGGACAGTTGCTCAATCTCTCTTCTATACTCGGACTCATCCCCATCAGTGATACGTCCCACAACAGCGGTGTCGTCAGCGAACTTGATGATGGAGTTCGCACTATGACCGGCTACGCAGTCATGAGTATAGAGTGAGTACAGCAGGGGGCTGAGCACGCAGCCTTGAGGTGCTCCCGTTCGGATTGTTATCGCGTCTGATACATTTCCACCAATACGAACAGACTGTGGTCTGTGGATGAGGTAGTCGTGGATCCAATTGCAGAGGGATGCGCAGAGACCCAGTTCTGAGAGGTTGGTGACCAGCTTGGAGGGGATGATTGTATTAAATGCCCAGCAGTAATTAATGAATAACAGCCTGACATATGAGTTTTTGTTGTCCAAGTGGAGATCCAGCGAGATCGCATGCACCGTTGATCTGTTGTGGCGGTAAGCGAACTGCAGTGGGTCCAGTTTTTTGTCGAGGTAGGAGTTGATTTTCGCCATGATCAACCTCTCGAAGCACTTCATCACCACAGGCGTTAGTGCCACAGGTCGGTAGTCATTGAGGCACGTCACCTTACTCTTCGTGGGCACTGGAATAATTGATGCCCTTTTGAAGCAGGTGGGAACCTCAGACCTCAGTTGAACATTTCCGTAAAAACTCCAGCCAGTTGGTCCGCACAGGTTTTTCGAACACGACCGGGTAGACCATCAGGTCCAGGTGCTTTTCGGGGGTTCACCCCTCTGAAGGATTTCCTGACGTCGGCCTCTGTGACTGAGTGAAATACCATCACAGCGAATGGGGGCTCGGGAAGGCACATCAGCAATTCTCCCTATCAAAGCGTGCGTAAAACGCATTGAGCTCGGCAGCGAGTGATGTTTCGCCGACATACGAGCTGCCTCCTGGTTTCGCCTTGTAGGAGGTGATTGCATTCAGGCCCCGCCACAACTGCCGAACAATTTCAGTGTTGACCATAATAATTTCAACTGTTTTTGCTTTCAAGGCACCCACATTTGTATTTACTAATGCCTTTTTTCTTAACATACCGAAATACTATTCTACTGTGGAGCGAAAGTCCCGAAATCAAAGCGAGGAGCCAGGTGTTTCGGGAGTTAGATTTAATAATGTCCTTCTTGTCATCAGAGAAGTCCACAAGATAAAGCTGTTAACCAAACCCTTGCCTTTCATCGCTCTAGGTAAGGGGCGCCTCTCGACTCAACCATTACCGTGCCGAGCGGTTTGGTAGTTGGGATGGCGCGACCCTTGGGAACCGCCACAGGGCCCCTTCCCCCCCCCCCCCGAACCGGAAGCACGAAACGCACCGGCGGACGTATTTTTTTTATTTTTTTATTTCTATATTGCACTACTACGGACTGACGCAAAACTGCATTTCGTTGTACCCATACTCAGTATTTGTGCAATGACATTAACGTTGAATTGAATTGAATTGAACCCGGCCAGACCGCGTACGGATAGAAATCAGCCGACCGAGGGGCTGGCGATGGCACAGATGGAGGGACAGGTGGAGGGACAGGTGGAGGGACCGGCGGAAGGACAGATGGTGTGATAAGCGGAGGGAGCAGTGAAGGGGGCGCCTTCGAGTCCGAGGTTGGGCATCCAGCACCGTCAATTCAATGTCCAGACGCGCCAGCTTCAACCGGTCAATCGACAAGGCCGCCGGCCGCCCCCCTGTACTGGTCCAGCAGCCGGAACGGGCCCTCATACGGCATCTGGAGTGACATCCGGTGGGCATCGCGGAGCTGGAAAACGTAAGGGCAGTCCCGGAGGGGGTGATGCCACGTGCGGGCGAAATGTCCCATGGCGGGACGTCGAGACGGGCGCGAGCCTGCCAACTCGCTCACGAAGGTGCTTCAGAGTGGATGAGGTCGTTCCCTGCTGCCCCGGCGCCAACGGCACGAATTCCCCGGACACCGTGAGTGTCGACCCGTAAACAAGCTCCGCTGAGGATGAGGCCAAGTAATAATTATAATAATTAATTTTATTTAATGGGCACCTTTCAGACATCTCAAGGACACCTTACATAGTAATCGGAATAAAAACATATAATCGGAATAGAACAGGTAAAAAAGACATCACAGAGACACAAATTAAGAACAGAATTCAATCCAAAAACAGAAAATCAAAAACACAGTGTGAAGAGAGAGCAGCGGCAGCCAAAGCGCGCCAGCGTCCACTCTCTCTTCACTTCAGCCTTAGGAGTACTCCCAAGTACTCCTAAGTACTCCTTAGGAGCTGTCCGGATGCCCAGCAAGACCATCGGCAGCTCGTCCATCCAGTCCGGGCCGGAGAGTCGCGCCTTCAATGCTGCCTTGAGCTGCCGGTAGAACCTCTCTTGCGGGTGATAGACCGTGGTGTGGTGCAGCCGCACACCCAGCAAGTGAGCCATGGCCGACCACAGCTCGGAGATGAACTGTGGCCCCCGGTCCGTAGAGATGTGCACCGGCACCCCAAAGCGAGCCACCCAGTGCGCGGACAACGCACGAGCGCACGTAGCCGTTGACGTGTAGGCCAGTGGTATGGCCTCCGGCCACCGCGTGAAGCGGTCCACCGTCGTGAGGAGGTGGGTAATGCCCCGAGACGGCGGGAAAGGCCCCACAATGTCCAAGTGGAGATGGTCGAACCGCCGGCGTGGTAGATCGAACTCCTGGAGGGGCGCCCGGACATGGTGCTGGATCTTCGCCATCTGGCACCCGGATGGATGGGTGAGCCAGCCCGTGAATAATGTCGAAAATCCTCCGGCGCCAGGCGGCAGGGACGATGACCGGACGACATATCGCACAGGATCGTCGCCCCTCCAGTACCGAGAGGGACATCCTCGAGGTGATGGCCGGAGATGGCAGTCTGGTAGGCGGGCATCTCGCCGTCCGTGAGCTGCACCTTCACCAGGGCAGAATAGTCAATCCCGGGCGCCAGCTCGAACACGGCGTCGATGGCGGTGCGGGACAATGCGTCGGCCACCCGTTTCTCTTTCCCCTCGACGTAGCGGATGGATGTGGTGTATTCCGAGATGTACGCCAACTGCCGCTACTGTCGTGCGGACCAGGGGTCGGAGACCTTCACCAGGACGAAAGTGAGCGGCATGTGGTCTGTGTAGGCGGTGAACGGGCGGCCCTCCAGGAAGTAACGGAATTGGCCCACTGCCAGGTACAGAGCCAGGAGCTCGCGATCGAACGTGCTGTATTTAGTCTGAGCACGGTTAAGGTGCCGGCTGACGAAGGCCAGGGGCCGCCAACCCCCGTCCATCAGTTGTTCCAGCACGGCACCAACCGCCGACTCCGAGGCGTCCACCGTAAGGGCAGTCGGGGCATCTTCCCGCGGGTGCACCAGCAGTACGGCCCGAACTCGGGCCTCATTCGCGCCGTCAAATGCTGCCACCCGTTGGTCCACTCGACGCCCTTACGCCCACCCGCCAGAAGTTGATACAGCGGCCGCATGATGTGGGCCGCGGATGGCACGAAACGATGATAAAATGCCACCACCCCGCCAAACTCCTGCAGGCCGCGCACAGTGTGTGGGCGAGGAAACCGGCGGATGGCGTCGACACTGTCCAGCAGGGGAACTGCGCCTTGCGAATTCACGCGCTGGCCGAGTAAGTCGATGTCGGTTACCCCATAACGGCACTTGGCGAGTTTGACAGCCAAGCCATGCACACTGAGCCGCTGGCAGAGCTGCCTGAGTTGGGCGCAGTGCTCCTGCCGCCAGCGGCTGGCCACCAGGATGTCGTCGAGGTATTGAAAAACAAACTCGAGGTCGCGACACAACTCGTCCATCAACCGTTGTAATGCCTGTGCAGCGTTCTTAAGGCCGAACGGCATCCGCACGAATTCTTACAGCCCGAACGTCGTGTTGATCGCCGTCTTGGGTACATCCTCTGGGTGGACCGGGAACTGTACCAGATCCAATTTGGAGAATATAGTAGCCCCGGCAACATGGGCAGTGCAGTCCTGGATGTGGGGTACATGGTATCGGTCTGCGGTTGTTGCGGCATACAGCCGCGGATAATCCCATCAATGTCGCCAGCCGCTGCTTGCCTTAGGGACCATGTGGAGTGCGGATGCACATGGTCTGTTTGAAGGGCGGACGATCTCCAAGGACTCTATCGCGCGAAACTCCTGCCGTGCCAGACTTAGTTTATACGGCCGCAGTCGGCGTGCTCATGCTTGGAGAGGTGGTCCGGTAGTCTGTGTAAAATGAACGACCCCGTGACTAGGGGTCGATGACCGAAACTGTGGTGTCAGGATATCCGGGAACGCGACCAAGACCCGAGCAAAGCAGGAATCCACGGAAGACAGGGGGCGTCCAAATCGCAGCGTGATCGGCTCCATCGTGGCAGCGTGGATCAGGCGTTGACGCAAGCGTCCACCAGGAGGGAATGGGCCTGGAGGAAGTCGGCACCGAGCAACGGCTGGGAGACATCAGCAATGGCGAACCGCCACGAGAAATTGCAGGAGCCGAACACGATTGGGACCATACAAATCCCATACGTGCGTAAGGGGCTGCCATTCGCCGCGGCGCGGACGGGACCCCGCTTTCCGAAACGAATTTAAACCAGCGATGGGGCAGGAGGCTCAACTGTACCCCGGTATCGATGAGGAAGCGGCTCCGGGAGCGCTGATCCCAGGTGAAGAGGCTGTAAATTTGGCCGGGCGCCGCGGGAACTAAGGGCAGCCGGCCCAGTCATTTCCCGTGAACGTGCACGGCTGACGGCATTGCCGTGCTGCAGCACCCCAGCGCTGGGGGTAATAGCTCCAGCGCCCCCTGCTGGCGGCGTTTGGACCTTTTAGGGGCTAGACTGCAGGTGCAGTACTCGCCTCGGCCGCGGGTGCGATCTTACAGCCCTCCGGGATGCCGCTGTCACTCCTTCAACAGCTCCCCCGCCCCACCAGAGGAAATCGGGAACTGATGGAGCGACGTCATCAGTGCGCGCCATCCGCAGCGCGTCTACGCCCCTGCCGACGGCCGGCGCGTTGACGTCATTAGGGCGCAACGTTCACAGCGCATCAGCGCGCCTGCCGCTGGCTAGCGAGTTGAGGTCATCCGGGCGCGCCATCCACAGCGCGTCGTCGCGCCTACCGAGGAACCTGATGTCGGCGAAGGAGGCGTGGGTGAGTTGTACGCGGATGTAGGCCGGTAGCAGATGGAGGTAGGTATACTCGAACATTCTGCACGACGTGTGGCCATCCTGGATCGCGACCATCTCGGTCTGGAGGCTTGACGGCCGCCGGTCACCTAGGCCCTCCATATGAAGGAGCCTGGCAGCACGCTCCATCCTGCTGAGCCCATGAATCTGGAGCAGGAACTCCTTAAGGCCGAGGTATTTCTCGGTGGCCGGGGGGGGGGGGGGGGGGGGGGGGGAGGCGCGAGGAAATCTGTGGCATCTCCGGCCGTGTCCTGGTCGAGAGCCCCCACCAGGTAGTAGATACGGGTGTCATCTGGTGTAATGCCCCGCAGGTGGAATTAGGCCTCCCTCCGCCTGTTACATACAAACATAGAAACATAGAAATTAGGAGCAGGAGTAGGCCATTCGGCCCTTGGAGCCTGCACCGCCATTCAATATGATCATGGCTGATCATCCAACTCAGTATCCCTGTACCTGCCTTCTCTCCGTACCCTCTGATCCCCTTAGCCACAAGGGCCACATCTAACTCCCTCTAAATGTAGCCAATGAACTGGCCTCGACTACCCTCTGTGGCAGAGAGTTCCAGAGATTCACCACTCTCTGTGTGAAAAAAGTTCTTCTCATCTCGGTTTTAAAGGATTTCCCCCTTATCCTTAAGCTGTGACCCCTTGTCCTGGACTTCCCCAACATCGGGAGCAATCTTCCTGCATCTAGCCTGTCCAACCCCTTAAGAATTTTATAAGTTTCTATAAGATCCCCTCTCAATCTCCTAAATTCTAGAGAGTATAAACCAAGTCTATCCAGTCTTTCTTCATAAGACAGTCCTGACATCCCAGGAATCAGTCTGGTGAACCTTCTCTGCACTCCCTCTAGGGCAATAATGTCCTTCCTCAGATTTGGAGACCAAAACTGTACGCAATACTCCAGGTGTGGTCTCACCAAGACCCTGTACAACTGCAGTAGAACCTCCCTGCTCCTATACTCAAATCCTTTTGCTATGAAAGCTAACATACCATTCGCTTTCTTCACTGCCTGCTGCACCTGCATGCTTACTTTCAATGACTGGTGTACCATGACACCCAGGTCTCGCTGCATCTCCCCTTTTCCTAGTCGGCCACCATTTAGATAATAGTCTGCTTTCCTGTTTTTGCCACCAACATGTATAACCTCACATTTATCCACATTATACTGCATCTGCCAAACATTTGCCCACTCACCCAGCCTATCCAAGTCACCTTGCAGTCTCCTAGCATCCTCCTCACAGCTAACACTGCCCCCCAGCTTAGTGTCATCCGCAAGCTTGGAGATATTGCCTTCAATTCCCTCAACCAGATAATTAATATATATTGTAAATAGCTGGGGTCCCAGCACTGAGCCTTGCGGTACCCCACTAGGCACCGCCTGCCATTGTGAAAAGGACCCGTTTACTCCTACTCTTTGCTTCCTGTTTGCCAGCTAGTTCTCTATCCACATCAATACTGAACCCCCAATGCCGTGTGCTTTAAGGTTGTATACTAATCTCTTATGTGGGACCTTGTCGAAAGCCTTCTGGAAGTCTAGATACACCACATCCACTGGATCTCCCCTATCCACGCTACTAGTTACATCCTCGAAAAATTCTATAAGATTCGTCAGACATGATTTACCTTTTGTAAATCCATGCTGACTTAGTCCAATGATGTCACCACTTTCCAAATGTGCTGCTATCCCATCTTTAATAACTGACTCTAGTAGTTTCCCCACTACCGATGTTAGACTAACTGGTCTGTAATTCCCCGTTTTCTCTCTCCCTGCCTTCTTAAAAAGTGGGGTTACGTTTGCTACCCGCCAATATTCAGGACCTACTCCAGAATCTAAAGAGTTTTGAAAGATTATTACTAATGCATCCACTATTTCTGGAGCAATTTCCTTAAGTACTCTGGGATGCAGCCTATCTGGCCCTGGGGATGTATCGCCCTTTATCCATTCAATTTACCCAACACCACTTCCCGGCTAACCTGGATTTCACTCAATTCCTCCAACTCCTTTGACCCGCGGTCCCCTGCTATTTCCGGCAGATTATTTATGTCTTCCTTAGTGAAGACGGAACCAAAGTAGTTATTCAATTGGTCCGCCATATCCTTGTTCCCCATGATCAACTCACCTGTTTCTGACTGCAAGGGACCTACATTTGTTTTAACTAATCTCTTTCTTTTCACATGTCTATAAAAACGTTTGCAGTCAGTTTTTATGTTCCCTGCCAGTTTTCTTTCATAATCTATTTTTCCTTTCCTAATTAAGCCCTTTGTACTCCTCTGCTGGTCTCTGAATTTCTCCCAGTCCTCCGGTATGCTGCTTTTTCTGGCTAAGTTGTACGCATCATCCTTCGCTTTGATACTATCCCTGATTTCCCTTGTTATCCACGGATGTACTACCTTCCATGATTTATTATTTTGCAAAAATGGGATGAACAATTTTTGTAGTTCATCCATGCAGTCTTTAAATGTCTTCCATTGCATATCTACCGTCAACCCTTTTAGAATTAATTGCCAGTCAATCTTGGCCAATTCACGTCTCATACCCTCAAAGTTACATTTCTTTAAGTTCAGAACCATTGTTTCTGAATTAACAATGTCACTCTCCATCCTAATGAAGAACTCAACCATATTATGGTCACTCTTGCCGAAGGGGGCACGTACAACAAGACTGCTAACTAACCCTTCCTCATTACTCAATACCCAGTCTAAAATAGCCTGCTCTCTCATTGGTTCCTCTACATGTTGATTTAGATAACTATCCCGCATACATTCCAAGAAATCCTCTTCCTCAGCACCCCTGCCAATTTGATTCACCCAATCTATATGTAGATCGAAGTCACCTATTATAACGGCTTTGCCTTTGTCGCACGCATTTCTAATTTCCTGTTTGATACCATCTCCAACTTCACTACTACTGTTAGGTGGCCTGTACACAACACCCACCAGCGTTTTCTGCCCCTTAGTGTTTCGCAGCTCTACCCATACCGATTCCACATCCTCCAAACGAATGTCCTTCCTTTCCATTGCGTTAATCTCCTCTCTAATCAGCAACGCTACCCCACCTCCTTTTCCTTTCTCTCTATCCCTCCTGAATATTGAATATCCCTGGATGTTCAGCTCCCAGCCTTGGTCACCCTGGAGCCATGTCTCCGTGATCCCAACTATATCATAGTCATTAATAGCTATATGCACATTCAATTCATCCACCGTATTACGAATGCTCCTTGCATTGAGAAATAAAGCCTTCAGGCTTGTTTTTACAACACTCTTACCCTATATACAATTATGTTGAAAAGTGGCCCTTTTTGATTTTTGCCCTGGTTTTTTCTGCCTGCCACTTTTACTTTTCACCTTGCTACCTATTGCTTCTACCCTCATTTTACACCCCTCTGTCTGTACGCTCACACGTTTAAGAAACCCTTTCCATTTAACTCCATCCCCCACTATCCCATTCGACACCCCACCCCCCATATTCAGTTTAAAACCACCCGTGTAGCAGTGGCAAACCTGCCTGCCAGAATGCTGGTCCCACACCTGTTAAGATGCAATCCGTCCCTTTTGTACAGTTCCCCCTTACCCCAAAACAGATCCCAGTGATCTAAGAATCTAAATCCCTGCCCCGTGCACCAGTTCCTCAGCCACACGTTCAGGTCCCGTATCTCCCTGTTCCTGCTCTCGCCAGCACGAGGAACTGGAAGCAAACCGGAGATAACAACCCTGGAGGTCCTGCTTTTCAGCATTTTTCCGAGCTCTCTAAAGTCACGCTGCAGAATATTCATTCCCTTCTTTCCGACATCGTTTGTGCCGACATGCACTACCACTTCCGGATGTTCTCCTTCGCCCATGAGGATTTTCTGCACTCTGTCCGTGACATCCTGGATCCTGGCACAAGGAAGGCAGCACACCATCCTCGCATCCCGTCTGTTGCCGCAGAAACCCCTGTCCGTACCTCTCACAATGGAGTCTCCCACTACAATGGCGTTGCCTGCCTTAGGCCTTTTTGGTTTTGGCTCAACAGCCCTATTCGCATCACAAGCCAGTCCGCCGCCCAGTGTAAACACCTCTTCTGTCCCGACAGCTTCTAAGTGGGTGAACCTGTTCACAGGAGGTACAACACCCGGGGACGATGGCATTCCATGCTTCCCTCCCGTTCTCACTGTCTCCCATCTTCTCTCTTCCAGTACCTTAGGTGTAACAGTCGTACTGTAGGACTTGTCGAGGAACGACTCCGTTTCTCGGACGAACCGGAGGTCATCCACTTGCTTCTCCAGTTCCCCAACACGGCCCTTTAGGAGCTCTACCTGGATGCACTTCTCGCATTTGTAGCAGCCAGAGGCACCAGCGGTGTCCTTGACCTCCCACATACTGCAAGCATCGCACTGAATCAGCTTGCCTGATATCTCCTTCTTTCGTCTCTACCTCTCAAGCGTATTGCGTGGTCTCCTCTCCTCAGACTCCGAAGACTCTCGAGCCAAAGACTCACACTTTTCTCACAGGGCCGCTCACTCACTGCCGCTCGCTAAGAGCCGTCTTGCTTAAATTGACTGATAAATTGCCTGATTTACCAATTTACAAACAAAATTCCTCAGTTTACAACTGTTTTCCCGGCACTGACTCACTTCTCTCCTCCCACTTGGGCTAGAGCCAATCAGTCGTATCTCTTGCTTATCTCCTGCTGCTGTTGCTCCCAAATCTACAGCAGTTCTTCGGCCAGATGTGCGGCCGGGCGGTCCAGAAGGTGGGTATCTTCACCGAGACCGCGTCAAGAGACAGGTCCGGGTCGGCCTTTGAGGTGGAAGGACTGGCGGTTTTCTCCATCATGGCGATAATGTAGCGTCAGGGGTCACCAATGTGTGGCTAAAGTCCCGAAATGAAAGCGAGGAGCCAGGTGTTTCGGGAGATACCTTTAATAATGTCCTTCTTGTCACCAGAGAAGTCCGCAAGAGAAAAATCGCACCTAAACCCTTGCCTTTGATCCCTCTAGCTAAGGGCGCCTCTGGACACAACCATTCCCGTGCCGATGGGTTTGATAGTTGGGATGGCTCGACCTTGGGAGCCGCCACAATACTGTCATTGCCATTTTTGTTACCTTCTATTGTCCTTTGAAAGTTACCCAATCCTCTACTTCTCGCTACTCTTTGCTATGTAATACATCTTTTCCTTTAGTTTTATTCCATCCCAAACTTCTATTGTTAGCCACGGTTGCCTCTTACTCACCTCAGAATATGTATTCCTCTTTAGAAATAAGTCATCCTGCATCTTCTGGATTATGCCCAAACAATCATGCCATTACTGTTCCACCGCCATTCCTGCTGGGATCTCTTGCCAGTCGACTTTGGACATTTCCTCTCTCATGCCTTCCTCGTCCCCTTTGTTCAACTGCTGTACTGATACTTCTGATTTAACATTCTAATTGCAAATTAAAACTTATATTATGGTCTCTACTTCCTAGCGGTTCATTTACCTTGAGTTTCCTTATTAAATCTGGTTCATTAACCATATAACCCTATAACCATTACAGCACGGAAACAGGCCATCTCGGCCCTTCTAAGGCGGTCAAGGATTCACCTGACAATACAAAGGTACCTTCCTGGCTGGTGTAATGGGTCATGTGTAATATGTCCAGGGCCACATTCGGAATCCACTGACGGCAGTAGTTGATCATTCCCAACAACTGTCGCATTCCCCTGGCTGTCATGGGGGGTGGTGTCCTGTTAATGGGGTCCGTGAGTCTCTCGTCCAACCGACGGCCATCTGCTGAGATTATGACTCCGAGGAATTTCACCTCCTTTTGTCCGACATGTACTTTGGAGGGGGACACAACGCACCCCAATGCCTTTACAAAGTTCAACAACCAAATTATAGCCTCCCTATTCTGCTCCTCCGTTTCACTGGCCACTAAAAGATCATCGACGTACTGGATCAATGCAGATCCCTCAGGTAACTGCAAGTTTTGTAATTGCTGTTGCAGACAACGAGAAAATAAGGTCGGCGAGTTTACAAAGCCATGTGGCAATCTGGTCTCTGTATACTGTTGTCCATTATATGTGAATGCGAACAGATACTGACAGTCCGGATGTAAAGGAATCGAGAAAAAGGCATGTTGGAGATCCACCGACACAAAGACTGTTGATTTAGCCGGGATGGTAGCCAGAATATGTGCTGGATTAGGAACAAGAGCATGTAGGGGTTGTACTATGGCATTGATGGCCCATAGGTCCTGGACTAGACGATACTGATTCGGTTTGTCTGGTTTTGGGACTGCGACAATCGGTGTGTTGCAGCGGGACTGGCATGCGATCAAAATACCTTGCTCCAATAGTCCTTTGAGTAACACGTCGATACATTGTACGGCCTGGACTTTCAAGGGATATTGTCGTATAGATGGCATGGCCACACGAGGCCTGACCTGCACCAGGACTGGTTCAACATTTCTAAGTCCTACTTGAGTCTTATCATCCGCCCATGCTTCCGGATCAGTAAATTCCACAATTTCTCGGCTCTTATGGTGTCTTAAGGTAATTATAATAATAATAATAATAATAATAATAATAATAATAATAATAATAATAATAATAATAATAATAATAATAATAATAATAATAATAATAATAATAATAATAATAATAATCATCATAATAATAATAATAATAATAATAATAATAATAATAATAATAATAATAATAATAATAATAATAATAATATATTTTATTGTCATTGCACGTCAGTGCAACGAGATTTAGTGTGCAGCTCCACTGATGTACAAGAAAGGTAAATACATACAATACATCAATAAGCAAGCTGAATTGATTGACGTGACCATCTGAGGGGGACTCATTAGGGCCCCCACCCACGTCCAAAGGGGGTGGGTGGGGGGCACTCATTAGGGCCGGTTCAGAGACGCTAAAGCTCTTGGGATAAAACTGTTCCTGAGTCTGGAGGTACGGGCGTAGAAGGCCTTGTAACGTCTGCCGGAGGGAAGTAGTTTAAACAGACCGTGGCAGGGGTGTGATGAGTCCTTATGGATGCTGAGGGCCTTCCTGAGGCACCGCGTGTGGTAGATGCCGTCCAAGGCTGGTAGCTCTGTCCCGATGATCCGCTGCGCTCTGTTGACGACGCGCTGAAGAGCTCTCCTCTCCGCCTCCGTGCAGCTGAGATACCACACAGAGATGCCATACGTTAGTATGCTCTCTGTGGTGCAGCGGTAGAACGTTGTCAGCAGCTGTTGGGGCAGACCAGTCTTTTTTATTGTCCTCAGGAAGAACACTCGTTGCTGTGCCTTCTTGACCAGCGCGGCGTTGTTCGTGGACCATGTGAGGTCTTCTGAAAAGTGAGTGCCCAGAAACTTAAAGCTGGACACTCTCCCCACACTTTCCCCGTAAATGGAGATTGGGGCGTATTCTCCAGAATGGGACCTCCTGAAGTCAATAATCAGCTCCTTGGTCTTGGAGGTGTTTAGTGCCAAGCTGTTATTGGCGCACCAGTCCGCCAGGTTCTGCACCTCCGCTCTGTAGTTTGTTTCCTCACCGTTGGTGATCAGCCCAATCACTGTTGTGTCGTCTGCAAACTTCACGATGGTGTTGGTGTCGAATGCAGGGACACAGTCGTGAGTGAAGAGGGAGTAGAGCATGGGGCTTAGTACACAACCCTGTGGTGTGCCGGTGCTCAGGGGGATGGTGGAGGACAGGTGCGGGCCCAGTCTCACTGCCTGCGGTCGCTCCGTGAGAAAGTTCAGGATCCAAGCGCATATCGGTGAGCTGAGGCCTAGCTGGTGGAGTTTGGTGGTGAGCTTGGTGGGGATGACCGTATTGAATGCAGAGCTATAGTCAATGAAGAGCATCCTCACATACGTGCCCTGTCTGTCCAGGTGAGTCAGGACAGTGTGAAGGGCCAGAGAGATGGCATCCTCTGTCGATCTATTTGCCCTGTATGCAAATTGATGGGAGTCCAGTGAGGCAGGGATGCTGGATTTAATATGGGAGAGGCCCAGCCTTTCGAAGCACTTCATAGGGATTGGAGTCAGGGCAACCGGCCGGTAGTCGTTGAAGTTGGTGATTTTGGACTTTTTCGGCACCGGAACTATGGTGGCTGTTTTCAGGCACTTGGGGACCGTTGCCAGAGATAGAGATAGATTGAAGTTTCTCGTGAATATCTCCACCAGCTGTCCAGCACATTCCTTTAATACTCTTCCCTGGACTCCATCCGGGCCTGCAGCCTTGCGTGGATTGATCCTATGCAGAGCGCACTGTACCTCCTGAGTGCTCAGTGTTAAGGCCTGTCCCTCCGCAATGGCCGGGGTTATTCCACACCTGGTGGTGTTGCCAGTTTCGAACCGGGCAAAGAAGGTGTTTAGTTCGTTGGCCAGTGTGAGATCACCGTGGGGGCAGGCGGGGCTGCTCTTGTAGTCAGTGATGTCCCTGACACTCTGCCACATGCTTCTGGTGTCCTACGGTATTGAAGTGGTCTTCTACCCTTTGCCTGTGGATGACTTTGGCCTTTTTATGCCTCTGTTCAGGTTCGACCTGGCCGCACTGTAAGCAGAAGTGTCCCTGGATTTAAAGGTGTTGTTGCGTGCCCTTAGCAAATCCTGAACCTCCTTGTTCATCCAGGGTTTCCGGTTTGGGAACATCTCTATTTTCTTGTCCACTGCGACAGTCTCCACACAGCAGTTGATGTAGGAGAGCACAGTGGATGTGTACATTCCAAGTCTATCCCTGTACCATTGCTAGCCTGTTGTGCAAACAGGTCCCAGTCGGTGCGATCAAAGCAGTCCTGGAGTTGTAGGGTGGCGTCCTCGGGCCATATTTTGACAGTCCTATTGCAGGTTTGGTCTTGCGGATGAGGGGTCTGTATGCAGGCAGTATAAACAATGAGAGGTGATCGGATTGTCCCAGGGATGGGCGGGGCAGAGCTCTGTATGCGTCCTTGATGTTGGTGTACATTTTATCCAACGTTTCTGAGCCCCTGGTAGGGCACTGCACATGCTGCTGGAATTTGCGGATTGTGGCAGGTAGGTCGACCTGGTTAAAGTCCCCTGCAACAATGAAGGCACCGTCGGGGTGAGCATCCTGCTGCTTATTGATGGCCGAGTGCAGCTGTGCTAGCGCTAGGTTAGCATTAGCCTGTGGTGGGATGTGTATGGCCATGATGAAAACCACAGTAAACTCCCAAGGCAGGTAAAACGGTCTACATTTAAGCAGTAGGTATTCCAGGTCAGGGGAACAGTAGCTCTCTACTGCAGTGTGGTTGGTACACCAGTCATTGTTGATGTAGATGCAGAGCCCGCCACCCTTGCTCTTACCGGAGTCCTTTGTTCTATCAGCACGATGCAGTGACCGGTTGGTCAGGTCCACAGCCCCATCGGGAACCAGCGCGCTGAGCCAGGTCTCTGTGAAGATCAGCACACAGCAGTCTTCCAGGGATCGCTGGGTGTTGATCCAGAGCCTTACCTCATCCATATTGTTGCTGAGTGACCGGACATTCGCGAGAAAGACGCTTGGGAGCGATGGTCTTTGTGGAGCCCTCCGTAGCCTGTCCTGCACCCCCGCTCGCCTTCCACGTTTCTGCTTCCGTTCCCGGCGCTTGCTCCGTCTCCTGCCCTCCGGAGTGGTGATCCAAGGGGCTTTCCTGTCCAGCTCCGACGGGACGGTAAGGGTACTGTAGTACTCACACGCCAGTTTCTCGCAGCCACGTCCGATGCTGAGTAGTTCCGAGCGGCTCCATGTGCGACCAGTCGGGATTGTGATGCGGGTCTTGGATTCCCTCGTCCTGTAGGTGAGTTTCTTCTTATGGTTCTTATGGTTCCTGGGGTTTCCGGGGTTACTAGGGTTCCTATGGGTTCTAGGGGTTCTGGGGTTTCACCCACCCTCCAGTGTAGGTCGGTGGGTTAATAGGTAATGGTCAGATCGGAGGTAACTTGCTTGGGGCCTTGGATATGTTCATCTGATCCATTCAATGCCTGAAAAACCACTGGTCCGAGATCTTTGGCGGTATATGGAAGGTATACTTTTAGCGTAAGATGAGGTGCGATGTCAGGACCTTGCCTCCAGTTGGACATAGATATCGACACGGCCAACGCTTCTCCTTCCCGACCGGTTACGGTAGCCAACTCGGTGATAGTCCACTGACTGCCCTCATAGGGCCCAAAGAATTGCTCCAATTCCGAGTTGGATCCACTCGCATCATATGCAAGTGTGACATGGTGTTCTTGGTCCTCCAAATCCAGGGGCCACCACTGGGGCGTTCGATGCTGACAGCACTGGCGATGTTGAGCGTGTCCAATCTCTATGGAATGCGGCTGACATAAAAGCAGACGCTGTAGTCGACAAAGTAGGTCTCGTCCCAATACATTAACGTCCAGATTGTTAGTCACCACAAATTGGTGCATAATACGGATTCCTTCATACTGGGCAGGTACTGGTACAGTTAGGGGATAAGGATGGGGGATTCCATCAAAGCCTTGTAACATTTTGATGACATTTTGCTCCACATCCATAACAAAGCATGGGTTTTCTTGTTCCCCATCCTTTTCCTCCAGATGGCTGCTGGTTGTTCCATCCGCGGGGTGCATATGGTGGTCCATATGAGGGAGCATTTGGTCAGTTCGGATGTCCCCAAGGGAAAGTGTACGTGTTGTGCTGGCTATCCATCCATACCGGGACGCAGGAGTGGTGCTCCATCTGGTATCCTCGGGTATCCGCGGGCGGAGGTCCCTTGGGTTGCGGCGGCTGCTCTCGGGTGATAACATATTCCGTCTTTACCTTTGCTGGTGGATCCCTAGCTTCTCCTCTTTTCCATAATGCACATACGGCGCGGCACGTATCAAGGTGGCCATGCCGGTCCAATTTAGATTATTATTCTTAACGCTGGTACAGACGCCGTCGGGCAAGCAGTGCATTAGTGTAGCACAGATCTGGGGAGATCGCTGCCCGCTGTTAAAGTTCTGGTCCCCAGCGTGCGAGCCATACACATCCTTGAATCTCTCCAATAAGTCATCAGGGTCCTCATTTCGCTTGGGCTTCTGATCCAGAACCTTGGGCAAGTCAATGTGTTTTCTCAGGGTCGCTTCGAGGGCCGCCAGGAGTAGGATCTTCCGCTGGTCATCTCCGGCAACTCCCGGGTGCACGGCTTCCATAGCAGCGTGGTCATTGTGCCCCAGCTGGGTTCGATTCGGGGATTGTCTGACCAGACTCCAGGCGTCCAAAGAGACGGCTTGGTAGGAGTCCAACATTTTGCCAATGAACTCCACAAATCGTCCTGGGCACTTGACTTTGTCTGGTGCCCCATTCAGGATTATCAATATATCGTTTGGTATCCACGGAGCGTACACCTGGATGGTCGCAGGGGGCCCTCCTGCTACAACGGCCACCCCAGCGGCTGCAGGATTCGGGACCGTTCTCATTGGCATTTGCCTTGCGCGTGGGGGCTGCCTCTTCTTCCTAGCCGTTCTAGCCTATTCCTTCCTTCTCCCGTCTCCGTCTTCAGGTGCCATGTCCCATTCGGTCTCCTATTCGTTGTCATCGCCGTCATCGTCGGAGGTCGAAAAGGTGGAGCTGGAGGGGGATTGGGTTCGCCGCTGTGCCATATTTTTTCTGGTTTTGGTCCGGGGGTTCAGCTTAGTTCTGCCTCCGACGGAGTCGGTAGATTGTAGGGCAGAACGAGAATACGGAGGAGGTCGGTCTGCTGGAGGGGCACCAGGGGCAACTGTCTTCCCTGTGGTCCCCCCTGAATGGGACCGTCTTCTTCTGGGGTTCAGGGAGGGTACGGGAGATTTGGAAACTGGTATCTGTGAAGGGCGAGTTTCAATCTTGGATCGGGTAGCGGGAATTGGAGGAGCGGACACGGGACTGGCAACGAGGGCAGAGGGACGGGCAACGGGGGCAGACTGGTTCAGCGGGGGTGCTCCACGGACACCCCAATGATAATCCTCTACCTCCTCCTCGTCCTCACCTCTCACATCTATGCCAGCCACCGACTTACGTAAGTCTTTATCTACCTCGGCCTTATTATGTCTCTCTCTCTCCTGACGATCCTTACTTTCCTTTAGCATGCCTACATTCCTGTTTTAATACGTTCATCGACTTCCCCTGACCCGCCGGTCAGGGGTATTCCTAGTTTCAAGGCATTACTCTGCGAACTGGCCGTTAAAGATCGTGCCTTTTCTCCGTTACAATGATCGATCCACAACTGAATGGCCTTTTCATAATTTCTTTTTTTTAATCCTTTTTACATACCATTACACATTGTTTTTATACTTATACTATTACACACCAATATTTCAGGGTTAACTGTGAGTCCTTGGTTCCGCCGTATCTCACTCGGTCAATTCAATTCCTGACCTTCGCGTGGAGGATTTCCTCTCTTAACAACCAGTCTAAGGCTGACTTTCTGTGAGATATGGGGGTACCTTGGTCTCGGTTAACGTCTCAATACTTTTTAATCCGACGATTCAATATATACTTATGCTGTTACACACCAATATTTCAGGGTTAACCGTGAATTCTTGGTCCCGCCGTATCTCACTCGGTCACTTCAATTCCTGACCTTTGCGTGGAGAATGTCCTCTCTTAACAACAAGTCTAAGGCGGACTTTATGTGAGATACGGGGGTACCTTGGTCTCGGTTAACGTCTCAATACTATTAACCTGACGATTCAATAACAATTACATTCCCATCCTATCCCCAGTGCACTCCTCTTATATACCGTCTACGGTCCCCTCTACGGGGTGTTTTATCCGCTCGATCGGACTAGGACAATCCTCGAGACGGCTCTATCCCCGTGCGCACAACCGGAACGTTCGGATGTCGTCCCGCCGACTGACGCAAGTCAGCGAATTACCCTGCTACGCCGGGATACGAGGAAGGACCAAGAGGTGATTTAACTAAATCTACTCACTTGGCGGTACCTCCTTGACATCGATCCCGTCGCCCAGTGGATTCACTCGCCGGCTCGATCAGTCACTGGTTGACATCCCATTTCTGACACCAAATGTTGATTCACGTTTTTCTCTCACATCGGTTGTTTCGACAATAATCGACCGGACACCGGGGTTGCTTTAAACGTACGTTTATTCAGCACTGAGTCTTCACAAAGGTTAACAACCTAGCAAAGAGTCAAGCTCTCTGCCCTTTATTGCAATGCCTTTTATATTTTAATGCCACTGTTTAGCACCTCCCACATTCCCCAATCAAAGAACCGACACGTACGCAAAATACAGGACAACAGGTATGTACATATAAGGAGATGTTATTTAGAGGAACAACACTAGAGCTCAGACTGGTACATTCCTTAGTCTTCCCGGCGAGGGGGATTGTATATTCCTCAATCCTGTCAGACGGGGCGGGTGATCCCCTATTCATGACTATGCAGTAACTGCAAGACATTGTGTATTCCCTGATACACAAAAAAGCTGGAGAAACTCAGCGGGTGCAGCAGCATCTATGGAGCGAAGGAAATAGGCAACGTTTCGGGCCGAAACCCTTCCATCAGTCTGAAGAAGGGTTTCGGCCCGAAACGTTGCCTATTTCCTTCGCTCCATAGATGCTGCTGAACCCGCTGAGTTTCTTCAGCTTTTTTGTGTACCTTCGATTTTCCAGCATCTGCAGTTCCTTTTTAAAAACATTGTGTATTCCCTTCCAGAAACCTGCAGCCTCAGTTCCAGCAAGCCTGGTCAGCAGCCATGTTATGCTCTTTATTTCAGTCTACCTGGCCAACCATTTTACCTTTGCAGAACAATCTTACAGCGTTGATTCAGGATTTCCATTCACACCTCCACCATCTGCACTGGAAGCTCATTCCACACAGCTACCACTCTCTGAGTAAAGAAGTTCCCCCTCATGTTACCCCTAAACTTCTGTCCCTTAATTCTCAAGTCATGTCCTCTTGTTTAAATCTTCCCTACTCTCAGTGGGAAAAGCTTATCCACGTCAACTCTATCCCTCTCATCATTTTAAAGACCTCTATCAAGTCCCCCCTTAACCTTCTGCGCTCCAAAGAATAAATACCTAACTTGTTCAACCTTTCTATGTAACTTAGTTGCTAAAACCCAGGCAACATTCTAGTAAATCTCCTCTGTACGCTCTCTATTTTGTTGACATCCTTCCTATAATTAGGCGACCAAAATTGTACACCATACTCCAGAATTGGCCTCACCAATGCCTTGTACAATTTTAACATCACCTCCTATACTCAATGCTCTGATTTATAAAGGCTAGCACACCAGAAGCTTTAGTTACTATCTTATCTACACGAGACTCCACCTTCAGGGAACTGTGCACAGTTATTCCTAGATCCCTCTATTCAACTGCATTCCTCAATTCACTACCATTTACCATGTACGTCCTATTTTGATTTGTCCTGCCAAGATGTAGCACCTCACACTTATCAGCATTCATTGGACAATACTAAACCCAAAATGGCCTTCTCGCAGGTTAGCCCCGGTGCAAACTGCTCCACAAATCCATCTCGCAAGCACTCCACAAACATCCCTATGTTGTGAGCCAGAACCAAGCTGATTTGCCCAATCGACTTACATATTGAAATCTCCCATAACCACAATGGCTTTACCTTTGTTACATGTCAATGCTTACTCCTGCTGATACATGCGCCCTATATCCAGGCTATTGCATGAGGGCCTGGAGATAACTTCCACTCGTGTCTACTTAACTTTACAATTCCTCAATTTTATCCACGGCGACTACATCGTCAGTCACTGTCATCCCTCACAAGGAAATGTATTTAATCCTTCAACAACAGAGCAATGCACCTCCTCGGCCCATCTGCCTGTCCTTTCTATATGGCGTATAATCCTGAATATTCAGTTGACAGACCCGATCCTCCTGCAGCCATGTCTCGTTAATCCCGACAATATCATATCTGCTCATCTCTAACTGAGCCTTAAGGTCATCCACTTTACTTCTCATACTTCGTGCAATCATGTGTAATACTTTCAATCCATTACTCACCTTACCTTTCACATCGGTTGCTGTTCGACTTGCCTATATTCTCCTATCCATTCGTGAGCTTCCTGTTCCGTTTATTCTGGTGTATTTCTTAACATTTCCTATGCTCTCTTTCCCTTTAACTCTATCCTTTTCTTTCACATTTGTCACCCCCATTATTTAGTTTAATCCCACCAGTGTAGTAGCAGTGGCAAACCTGCCTGCCAGTATGCTGGCCTCCGCCTGTTAACGTGCAACCCGCCCCTTTTGTACAATTCACACTTACTCCGAAACAGATCCAGTAGTCTCCGAAACAGATCCAGTAGTATAACAATCTAAGGATCAGTGATATCCAGTGGCACCAGCACCCCTTCCACACATTCTGATCCCCTAACTCCCTGTTCTTGCCCTCAACAACGCAAGGACTGGAAGCAAACCTGAGTGGGGGGGTAAGGGGGAAACCGCTTCGGTCGCCTCCTGCATGGAGAGGCGACTTTTTCCAGGTCGCCTCCCCCGTGGCCTAACATCAAGGATCGACGCGGCCTTTCCCGGAGACATGCCCGGGGCTTCAGCGGCGGGCGCAGCGTGGACTCTCGGCGTGGAGCAGGCGACCCTCACTGGGGCTCGCTGGAGGGGAGCGCTTCGTTTCGCTGGCCCGGGGCAGCCGGCAGCCTGAAGTCGCAGACTGAGTTCGCGGTCTGCAGAGCTCCAGCTGGCGCGGCGTCTACAGCCCGGCATCCCTCGTGGGGGACCCGGGGGAAGAAGTGGCCATCACTGCCGGCCCGCGGCCAACTTCTACCGCGGGTGCGGCATGGACTTACCATCGCCCCTGGAGGGGAGCTTCGGCCGCAGGCCCTGCAGTCTACGGTGCTTCTGGCTGCGGCGGGGACTTTAATTCTCGACCGCCGGCCTGCGGCCTACAACAATCTAAAGCCGCGGTCTCCGGTGGGGAAGAGACGATCCTGGACTGACTGGACTCTTGTCCTGTACACGGGGGGGGGGGGGGGGGGAATGGAGAAGGACTGGCCACATTTTTGTGCCTTCCACCACAGTGATGAATGCTGTGGTGGATGTTTGTGTTACAGTTTTATTGTGTGTTCTTTATTATTGTACTGCTGCTGACAACCCAAATTTCCACCAACCCTGGTTGTGTGGTAATAAATTATATCTATCTATCTATCTATCTATCTATCTATCTATCTATCTATCTATCTATCTATCTATCTATCTATCTATCTATCTATCTATCTATCTATCTATCTATCTATCTATCTATCTATCTATCTATCTATCTATCTATCTATCTATCTATCTATCTATCTATCTATCTATCTATCTATCTATCTATCTATCTATCTATCTATCTATCTATCTATCTATCTATCTATCTATCTATCTATCTATCTATCTATCTATCTCCATCCTGCAGGTCCTACTTTACAGTCTTCTTCCGACCTCTCCAAAGTCACACAGTAGAATCCCTTTCCACTTCTTCGCGACGTTATTTGTTTCATCATGCACTACCACTTCCGTCTACAAAAATTCACCCTTGAGGAAGCTCTGTCATCAGTCCGTGATGTCATGGACCCTTGCACCAGGGAGGCAACACACCATCCTTGAATTCCGCCTGTTGCCGCAAAAAAACATTTCTGTACCACTCACTGTACCTTACTCCCACGGCTCTGCCTGACGTTGGTCCCTTCGGTCTTGCTTCAGCGCCGAGTTTTGACACGCAGACCTGTCCGCCGCTCAGTCTGGCAGTTTCTTCTGTCCCGACAGCTACAAAGAGAGTGAACTGCTTTCAAGGGGTACAGTCCCATGGTCTCCGGCACTTCAAGCTTCCTTCTCTTCCTCAACGTCACGCAACCTCTCTCAGGATCTTTGGAATAACGATCTCGATGTAGGTCCTATCCAGGAATGTCTTGTTTGCCCAAATGAAACTGAGGTCATCCAGTTGCCACTCCAGTGCCTCAACACGGCAATTCAGGAGCTGAACCTGGACACACTTGGCACAGGTGTCGCCGGCAGAGGCACATTCAGTGACCCTGACCTCTCACATCGTACAAGAATCACACTGAATCAGCTAATCTGTCATTTCTTCACTGCATCTCACCCTCTCCAACTTTTGGCGTAGCCTCCTCAACGAAGACTGGCGAGCCAATGACTCGCGAGCAACGAAATTGAAATCATTTCCCCCCAACCTCCCCCAACCCCCCCCCCCCCCCCCCCACCACCACATAAAACAAATCAAGGAACACTAAAACACATTTCAGACATCCTACCATCTGATGTATGTCGTTCTCCAGTCCCGAAATTACCATCCTCATCGTTAACGGTACGAACAACATGCCATTTTAAAGACTCACTGCTACTACTCTCTGCATTAGCATCTGGATCACGAATGTATTTATAGAGCGAAGCAGCTAGCGCGAATCCTTGTCCGATTCCATTGGCCGCTGGATCCAGATCAGTATTGCAACGCTTACCTTGTGGAATAAATATTTCCCCTGAAAACTGCATCTTGAAGCTTTGACTCCAGAGGATTCGGAGAAAAAGGTAGAGGAGTGAGAGGCTGACCTGTCAGGTCGAGAACGGCAGCAAGCAGGAAGTATTAAGAAGGTTTGGCCGATGCACAATGGAGATTTTCGGGATCAGGCCACGTGCTGCAGCTGCATGGAATTGGAACTCGTGGACCCCTTGCAGAATCGTTGTGACCACATTTAAAGCAGGTGTTGGCTGAGCTAAGAGCTCAGACTGAAAGTTGACGACCTGGAGTCTGAGCTTCAAACGCTGTGGCATATCAGGTACTGGGACACACTGCAGGAACGCTGCGTTTCTGGAGGAAACTGCAGCCGCTGGTAACATGCTACCATGTGGTCCGCGGTCACGTGGAGTGTATGACTGCTTGTGAGGCAGGCTACTGAAAGAGGTAAGGGCAGTGAGTGAAGAGTTTAACTGACGCGTCTGAGCATCTTCATTCTATTACAGACGTATGGGGGCAGTGGGAATCATGGAAAACCAGGACAATGTACCGTGGTTCGGGGGCCCATTCGAGAATGGAGCGGGAAGAACAATGTTGTTGTCATTGGGGATCGTATAGTGAGGACATTGACTCTGTTCTCATGATAATCGAGAATCTAGAATGCTGTGTTGCCTTTCTGGTGCGCGGGATAGGGACATCTCGTCTGACCTGCGACGGAACTTGGAATAGGAGGGGAAAACCCGGTCATCGTGATCGATGTTGGTACCAATTATATTTGTAGGAGCAGGAAAGAGGTTCTGCTGTGGGAATTACAACATCTTGGGATACAATTGAACATTGAAAGATAATAATCCCTGGATTGCTACCGGAACCACGTGCAATTTAGCATAGGGTTGAGAAGATTAAAGTGTTGGTGTGGATAAGTGGATTTGGTGTGGATAAGTGGATTTGAATTTGTGGGACATGGCTCCAATTTTGGGGACGCACTAGCTGTACCGACTGGACGGACTCGACTTGGGACCAGAGTCCTGGCAAACCGTGTTACCAGGGCGGTACATGACACATTAAGCGAAGGTAGACAAGATTGCTGGAAAACTCAGCAGGTCGGGCATCAACTATGGAGCGAAGGAAATCGGCAATGTTTCGCGCCCAAACCCTTCTTCAGAATAGTCTGACACATTACGCGTGCGTTTGTGTGTGTGTGGGAGGGACAGGGAGGGTAAATATATTGAATTGTATATATGCAGTTACAGGAAGATAAATGCAAGAGAGGTTGTAATAGTCTCCAGAAGAAATAGACCAGAATGTTTAATAAGGGATAAGAGAGGGAAAAGGTCGGGTAAAACCATAGATAGACACAAACAGCTGGAGTAGGAGATTTCAAGTTTGAAGAATTCAAGATCAATTTATTGTATGTACCAATTAAGGGACAGTGAAATTTGAGTTACCATACAGCCATACTAAATGAAATGAAACAAGATACACAGCCACATAATAGTTAACATGAAAATCCACCACAGTAGATTCCACACTCCTCACTGTGATGGAAGGGGCTGTTGAACCATCCGTAGTCGGGGCCGCCGATCAAAGCTCCGCAGCCAACGTTCAAAAGCCCTTTCGTTGGGATGAGCGAAACACACGCGTCGGGGCGTTTATATCTCTCTCCGCGCCATGGAGCTCCCGAATTACCCCCTTACCAGATACCAGTTAAAATCTACAGACCCCGCGGTTGGAGCTGACCACTGTCGATCCCCGGCAAAGGGATCGCAGCTCCGAGATTTTAAAGTCCGCGCCGCACCCGCGGCACGAAGCGCCGGCCCGGTCTCCAGGAAAGGCCGCCAACTCATCGATGTTAGGCCGCAGAGTGGACGGAGACACGATGCAGAACAAAAGCGCTTCTCTGTCGAGGTAAGAGATTGAAAAAAACATTCCCCCAACTCCCCACCCCAACTCCTACTTAAAACAAACCAATGGACACTAAAACATACTTTTACCACATCCTACCAGTGTCGTAGCAGTGGCAAACCTGCTTGCCAGAAAGAATGCTAGCGCCACCCGGTAGACTCAGCTGGACAGGCAGCATCTCTGCTGAGAAGGAATGGTTGACGATTCAGGTCAAGACCCTTGTTCAGACTGAGCAGGACCGATATGAGAGGATGGGTGGTGAACAACGAATGATAGGTGTTATTTTTTAATGCACCTAGTATAAGGGGGCAACGTTGAGAAGCATCTAGCACAGTTGGAAATTGGTAACTGCGATGTTGTAGGTATGACAGAGATGTGATTTCAAGTGGCTCGGAGCTGGGTGCTGAATATTCAAGGTTACATGTCCTATCGGAAATACAGACAGGTAAGTTACTCTGCTGGTGAGAAATTAATCCCGTCCCTAATGACGCAATAGAAAGGAAGGACATTAGCTTGGAGGATGTGGAATCGATATCGGTAGAGCTGCGAAACACTAAGGGGCAGAAAACGCTAGTGGGAGTTGTGTACAGGCCACGTAACAGTGATAGTGGAGTTGGGGATGGCATCAAACGGGAAATTAGAAATGCGTGCAACAAATGTAAAATAGTTATAATGGGTGACTTCAATCTACATATAGATTGGGTGAATCAAATTGGCAGGGGTGCTGAGGAAGAGGATTTCTTGGCATGTATGCGGGTAGTTTTCTAAACCAACATGTAGATGAACCAACGAGAGAGCAGGCTATTCTAGACTGGGTATTGAGTAATGAGGAAGCGTTAATTAGCAGTCTTGTTGTGCGTGGCCCCTTGGGCAAACGTGACCATAATATGGTTGAGTTCTTCATTAGGATGGAGAGTGACATTGTTAATTCAAAAACAAGTTCCTGAACTTAAAGAAAGGTGACTTTGAGTGTATAAGACGTAAATTGGCCAAGATAGACTGGCAATTGATTCTAAAAGGGTTGACGGTGGATATGCAATGGAAGGCATTTAAAAACTGCATGGATGAACTACAACAATTGTTCATCCCAGTTTGGCAAAATAATAAATCAGGGAAGGTAGTGCATCGTGGATAACAAGGGAAATCAGGGATAGTATCAAAACAAAAGATGAAACGTACAAATTAGCCAGAAAAAACAGCCTACCAGAGGACTGGGTGAAATTCAGAGTCCAGCAGAGGAGGACACAAGGCTTAATTAGGAAAGGGAAAATAGCTTATGAAAGAAAACTGGCAGGGAACATACAAACTGACTGAAAAAGTGTTTATAGATACGTGAAGAGGAAAAGATTAGTTAAAACAAATGTAGGTCCCTTGCAATCAGAAACAGGCGAATTGATCACGAGGAACAAGGACATGGCAGACCAATTGAATAACTACTTTGGTTCTGTCTTCACTAAGGAAGACATAAATAATCTGCCGGAAAAAGCAAGGGACCGGGGGTTAAATGAGATGGAGGAACTGAGTGAAATCCAGGTTAGCCGGGAAGTGGTGTTAGGTAAATTGAATGGATTAAAGGCCGATAAATCCCCAGGACCAGATATGTTGCATGCCACAGTACTTAAGGGAGTAGCCGCAGAAATAGTGGATGCATTAGTGATAATGTTTCAAACCTCTTTCGATTCTGGAGTAGTTCCTGAGGACTGGAGGGTAGCTAAAGTAACCCCACGTTTTAAAAAGGGGGGAGAGAGAAAACGGGGAAATACAGACCAGTTAGTCTAACATCGGTGGAGGGGAAAATTCTGGAGTCATTTATTAAAGATGGGATAGCAGCACATTTGAAAAGTGAATTCTTTGAGGATGTAACTAGTTGATTGGATAAGGGAGAACCAGTGGATGTGTTATATCTGGACTTTCAGAAGGCCTTCAACAAGGTCCCACATAAGAGATCAGTATACAAACTTAAAGCACACGCTATTGGGGGTTCAGTATTGATGTAGATAGAGAACTGGCTGGCAGACAGGAAGCAAAGAGTAGGAGTAAACGGGTCCTTTTCAGAATGGCTGGCAGTGACTAGTGGGGCACCGCAAGGCTCAGTGCTGCGACCCCAGCTATTTACGATATATATTAATGATCTGGATCAGGGAAATGAATGCAACTTCTCCACGTTTGCGTATGACACGAAGCTGGGGGGCAGTGTTAGCTGTGAGGAGGATGGTAGGAGGCTGCAAGGTGACTTGGATAGGTTGGGTGAGTGGGTAAATGCATGGCAGATGCAGTATAATGTGGATAAATGTGAGGTTATCCACTTTGCTAGCAAAAACAAGAAAGTAGACTATTATCTGAATGGTGGCAGATTTCGAAAAGGTGAGATGCAACGAGACCTGGGTGTCATGGTACACCAGTCATTGAAAGTAGGCATGCAGGTGCAGCAGGCAGTGAAGAAAGCAAATGGTATGTTAGCATTCATAGCAAAAGGAATTGAATATAAGAGCAGGGAGGTTCTACTGCAGTTGTACAATGTCTTGGTGAGACCACACCTGCAGTATTGCGTAGAGTTTTGGTCTCTTAATCTGAGGAAAGACATTCTTACCATAGAGGGAGTACAGAGAAAGTTCACCAGACTGATTCCTGGGATGGAGGACTTTCATATGAAGAAAGACTGGATAGACTCGGCTTGTACACCCTAGAATTTAGAAGATTGAGGGGGGTTCTTATAGAAACTTACAAAATTCTTAAGAGTTTGGACAGGCTAGATGCAGGAAGATTATTCCAGGTGTTGGGGAAGTCCAGAACCAGTGGTCACAGTTTAAGGGTAAGAGGGAGGTCTTTTAGGACCGAGATGAGAAAATAATTTTTTACACAGAGTGGTGGATCTGTGGAATTCTCTGCCACGTAAGGTAGTTGAGGCCAGTTCATTGGCTATATTTAAGAGGGAGATAGATGTGGCCCGTGTGGCTAAAGGGATCAGGGGGTATGGAGAGAAGGCAGGGATGGGACAATGAGTTGGATGATCAGCCATGATCATATTGAATGGCGCTACAGACTCGAAGGGCCGAGTGGACTGCTGCCGCACCTATTTTCTATGTTTCTATATTTCGTTGAGAGCGACATCACTATCAATTATGACCTTATGACAAAGGATCAGAGGATGTGGAGTCATTGTGGGTAGAAATGGAAACTGTAAGGGGCATAAGACCCCAATTGGAGTTATATACATCTTCCTAACAGTAGCCAGGTACATTGAAACATAGAAAATAGGTGCAATAATATGCCATTCGGCACCGCCATTCAGTATGATCATTGTTGATCATCCAGAATACCGCTGTTTCCCTACATACCTGATTCCCTTAGTCCTACGAGACATATCCAACCCTCTCTTGAACATATCCAGTGAGCTGACCTCCACTGCTTTCTGTTGCAGGAAGGAATGAATTGACCAGGGAGCTACGGAGGGAACAGTCTCTGTGGAAAGCAGTAACAAGAGGAGATCGGAGGACAGTTGGAGGTGGCGAAAATGTCCGAGGATTAAATGTTGTATGCGTCGGCTGATGAGGTGGTAGGTGAGAACAAGGGCGGCCCGGTCCTTGTTGCCAGTAGGGGGATGGGGAGTAAGAGCGGAGCTGCGGGATAAAGAGGGGAACCCCCTTCCCCTAAAGAATGAGGACATCCCCGATGCCCTGGTAAGGAACACCTCATCCTGGGGGCAGATGCGGCATAAACGGAGGAATTTGGAGTAGGGGGTTGAGTCCTTACAGGAAGCAGGATTGGAAGACGTGCGGTCAATATTTCTATGGGAGTCAATGGGTTTGCAGTAGATGCCGGTAAATAGGCTGTTGCCCGCGATGGAGATTATGAGATCTAGAAATGGCAGGGAGATGTCGGAAATGGTCCAGATGAATTTGAGTGCCGGATGGAAATTAGTGGTGACATTGATTAAGTCAGTGAGTTGAGCATTGATGCAAGAGGTAGCACCAAGGCAGTAATCAATGGAGCGGAGTTAGTGTTCGGGGATGGGTCCAGAGTCCGCTTCGACGGGAATTGTTCGACGTAAACTACAGAGGCAGGCATAGCTAGGGACCATACGCGTTGCCCATAGCTACTCCTTGGATTTTTTTAAATTTACGACTGAGACAGTGATCATTCAATTTTTGTGTGCCAAGGAGAATAAGGCAGGATCTCTAATTTTAACACCTTTCCGGACGGTCAAATGTCATCGTTCTGTCAACGAAATCGTGGATGCATTGGTGATAATTTCCCAATGTTCTATTGATTCAGGATCAGTTCCTGTGGATTGGAGGGTAGCTAATGTTTTCTCTCTCCCGCCTTTAAAAAAGGCGGGAGAGAGAAAACATGGAATTATAGACCAATTAGCCTGACATCTGTGGCGGGGAAGCTGCTAGAGTGAATTATAAAATATGAAATAGCCGCACATTTGGATAGCAGTAACGGGATCGGTCCGATTCAGCATGGGTTTACGACGAGGAAATCATGCTTGACTAATCTTCTGGAATTTTTTGAATGTGTATGTAGGAAAGTGGACAATGGAGAGCCAGTGGACGTAGTGTACCTGGACTTTCAGAACGCATTTGATAAGGTCCCACATAGGAGATTAGTGGGCAAAATTAGGCCACATGGTATTGGGGGTGGAGTGCTGACATGGGCAGAGAAGTGGTTGGCAGACAGGAAACAGAGAGTGGTGATTTACGAGTCCCTTTCACTATGGCTGGCAGTGACTAGTGGAGTACCGCAAGGCTCGGTGCGAGGACGGCAGGCATTTACAATATACATCAATGATTTGGATGAACGGATTCAATGTAAAATTAGCAAATTTGCAGATGACACAAAGTTGGGTGGCAGTGTGAACTGTGAGGAGGATGCTATGAGAATGCAGGGTGACTGGGACAGGTTGGGGGAGTGGGCGGTTGCATGGCAGATGACGTTTAATGTGGAGAAATGTGAGGTTATCCACTTTCGGAGCAAAACAGGAAGGCAGATTACTATGTAAATGGCGTCAAATTGGCAAAAGGGGAAGTACAGCGGGATCCGGGCGTCCTTATTCATCAATCTATGAAAGTAAGCATGCAGGTACATGAGGCAGTGAAGAAAGCGAATGGCATGTTGGCCTTTATAATAAGAGGAGTCGAGTATAGGAGCAAAGAGGTCCTACTGCAGTTGTACAGAGCCCTAGTGAGACCACACCTGGAGTATAGTGTGCAGTTTTGGTCCCCTAATTTGAGGAAGGACATTCTTGCTATTGTAGGAGTGCAGCGTAGGTTTACAAGGTTAATTCCCGGGATGACAGGACTGTCATATGCTGAGAGAATGAAACAGCTTGGCTTGTACACTCTGGAGTTTAGAAGGATAAGAGGGAACCTTATTGAAACATATAAGATGGTTAAGGGTTTGGACACGCTGGAGACAGGCAACATGTTCCCGATGTTAGGGGAGTCCAGAACCTGGTGCCACAGTTTAAGAATAAGGGGTAAGCCATATAGAACGGAGACGAGAAAACACTTTTCCTCACAGAGAGTTGTGAGTGCATGCTTTCAAAAGAGAGCTGGATAGGGCTCTTAAAGATAGCGGTGTCGGGGGATATGGGGAAAACTGGCAAACAGGAAGCAAAGAGTAGGAGTAAACGGGTCCTTTTCACAATGGCAAGCTTGCGGATGACACTAAGCTGGGGGGCAGTGTTAGCTGTGGGGAGGATGCTAGGAGACTGCAAGGTGACTTGGATAGGCTGGGTGAGTGGGCAAATGTTTGGCTGATGCAGTATAATGTGGATAAATGTGAGGTTATCCATTTTGGTGGCAAAAACAGGAAAGCAGACTATTATTTAAATGGTGGCCGACTAGGAAAAGGGGAGATGCAGTGAGACCTGGGTGTCATGGTACACCAGTCATTGAAAGTAGGCATGCAGGTGCAGCAGGCGGTGAAGAAAGCGAATGGTATGTTAGCTTTCATAGCAAAAGGATTTGAGTATAGGAGCAGGGAGGTTCTACTGCAGTTGTACAGGGTCTTGGTGAGACCACACCTGGAGTATTGCGTACAGTTTTGGTCTCCAAATCTGAGGAAGGACATTATCGCCATGGAGGGAGTGCAGAGAAGGTCCACCAGACTGATTCCTGGGATGTCAGGACTGTCTTATGAAGAAAGACTGGATAGACTTGGTTTATACTCTCTAGAATTTAGGAGATTGAGAGGGGTTCTTATAGAAACTTACAAAATTCTTAAGGGGTTGGACAGGCTAGATGCAGGAAGATTGCTCCCGATGTTGAGGAAGTCCAGGACAAGGGGTCACAGCTTAAGGATAAGGGGGAAATCCTTTAAAACCGAGATGAGAAGAACTTATTTCACACAGAGAGTGGTGAATCTCTGGAACTCTCTGCCACAGAGGGTAGTCGAGGCCAGTCCATTGGCTATATTTGAGAGGGAGTTAGATGTGGCCCTTGTGGCTAAGGGGATCAGATGTTATGGAGAGAAGGCAGGTACGGGATACTGAGTTGGATGATCAGCCATGATCATATTGAATGGCGGTGCAGGCTCGAAGGGCCGAATGGCCTACTCCTGCACCTAATTTCTATGTTTCTATGTTTCTAAAAGGCAGGAACGGGATACTGATTGGGGATAGTCAGCCATGATCACATTGAATGGCGGTGCTGGCTCGAAGGGCCGAATGGCCTACTCCTGCACCTATTGTCTATTGTTTATTGTCTATTGAAATGCCGACAGTCGTAACATGAATGAATGAAATTTGTTTATGAAATCCCATGGGGTGTTAGGGTTTGCGCGATGAATGCAGGAGAATAGGTTGATAGCTGGAGATAGATCAGCAGAGTAGACTTGTTGGGCCGTACGCACGTACGTAAGTGGGCCGCACGCAGTGCATCCTGTACCACAGCGGACTGATGACTGACTGCTCACGGATCCATGGACTCAGAGCGCACTGCTCATTTTCTCACTTGCCAAATTTCAAGCACACGGTCTGCAGTGACATGAGAGAGAGAAAAGGTGATCAAGAAATGACCCTCAAAAACGAGCCCTTCTGCCCACCGTGTCAATACCAATCAATTTATAATATTTTCAATTTTCTGCACTTGACTCGTTGCTTTAAACACTTCGGTGTAAGCGGCTGTCCATTCCAGACACCAGGCGCCGCTGGCTTCAATCTCTTTTACTGGAGAAGGTTGATAGAACGCTGGAAATTACCTGTACCCCGGTGTTATTAGAATAAAATATTTCCCCATTGCAGTGGAACTGTTGGTAAAGCGCTTGTATTCATTAGATAGGTAAATTCATCACATTTGGTTCAATCACAGCTGGGGTGCGGTGTTCGGTCCGGCTCCTCACACTGCTGGATTACGAATGGAGCTGATGATCCAAAGTAGATTTGCCAATTTCTCCTCTGCAACTGATCCTGTCAGTTATGAAAAGAGGCCGGATGGGCTGCACTTATTTTAGTTTTTGCCCTGGAAGTCAAGATGGAATTGGTAGAAGTGAGGAACATAAGACGTATAATTACACGTTGAGAGGTGTGTGCGAAAGAGGGGTTTAAGATAAGATCAATGCAGGTGGCAAATCATCGTCGGCTTGTAAATGGTGATCCACATGGCCACTAGTGTGCACTCCAGCTTCATGGCTCTTTCTGGCAGTTTCTTTGTTTGAAACACACTGGCAATACACCTGGAAGGTACGAAAAAAGCGGAAAAACACCGAAAATGAATGCTCAGTTTAGGACTCAAGCCATTTGCAATTACGATGTGCGTTATGTTTTATTTTCTGCAGTGTATTATAGGGAAAACTTCTGATATTCTTGTAGAACGTCAGATTTCTTAGGAAAGACTATCGTTAACATTGATACTGTGGGGATGGAGTCGTGTCTCGAAGTTTGACAGGCGGGATCTTACAACGCCTGTCGTCGGTGTGAGGGGCTAATCTCGGAATGGTGCCCAAGCACACGTATTTATTGATGACCTGTTGATGGCCGCTAGGTAAGTCATGCTGGCAACTGATCGGTCTTCCAGTGCCAATGAGGAATAGTCAGACTGACTGGCGACTCCGAGAACAAATCTACCACAACGCCACATCACCCCAACACCATTATCACGCCATGCCCGCCAACACAAGACACCCTCAGTGTATATATAGAGCAAATCTCCGATCAGATTCAATATCTCCTCGCATACTGTGAAACTGAAATGGAAGCGTAGATGAGAAACATGCTCGTGTTCCTGTTTGGAATATTGCTCTTGGCACATCCCTTCGCAGAAGGAATGGACGAAATCAAGGGTGAGGAAACATTTGTGTGTACATATACTCGAAATCGCTCATCGATAGCATTGGGAGAGTGTTGATTTATAGTAGCCCCCTTCTCGTTCGGCATTGTTATTTTAAACGTTGGTTAGGTGTTAAGTCAGTTTGTCAGTTCCGCCAATACGAATTAACACCGCTCCAACTTGAATAGAGGGATGTCAAATCGCGATGCTGTGATGCATTCCCAGCTGTGGGTATGGTTTGCCTCGCACGTACCGTCCATAAAGCCAGTTCATAGTCTAGAAGACAGAAACAACTTACTTATTTAATTGTTCCGTCACATCTTTACCTCATTGCTTTTTAGTTCAGCACATGAAACGAGCTGTCACGGCTTTACGGGCATGTATATCTGTAATACCTGTCACCCTCCCCGGAAGAAAATGTTTTTAAAAAAAGCATAAGTAGTGCTTACCAAGCTGAATTTGAACAGATTTAGGGGGGAAATGAAGGAAACAGGAAAACAGCCTGACGGAATTAACGAGAAAAAATGGGCAGGAAATGGGCCACCCTCTCGAACAGCATTACAATCAGCAGGCCTTTATGTCAGGGAACATGGGTTAAAATCACGATTGAGTTATTTTTAGGAGGCGCAAGGTTGAGTGATTAGTAAAGTGGCAATTATATGCGTACATAGACCAGCTGCAGAAATTAGCAGAGAAGTGGACGAAGGCGTTTAAATAGGGCAGAGGTTAGGCGTTGCACTTCTTGAGTGAGCATCGATGGAGATAAAAAGCAGTTAATGGCATGTACATAGACACATAGAAACATAGAAAATAGGTGCATGAGTAGGCCATTCGGCCCTTCGAGCCTGCACCGCCATTCAAAATGATCATGGCTGATCATCCAACTCGGTATCCTGTACCTGCCTTCTCTCCATACCCCCAGATCCCTTTAGCCACAAGGGCCACATCTAACTCCATCTTAAATATAGCCAATGAACTGGCCTCAACTACCTTCTGTGGCAGAGAATTCCAGAGATTCACCACTCTCTGTGTGAAAACGTTTTCCTCATCTCGGTCCTAAAAGATTTCCCCCTTATCCTTAAACTGTGACCACTTGTCCTGGACTTCTCCAACATCTGGAACAATCTTCCTGCATCTAGCCTGTCGAACCCCTTAAGAATGTTGTAAGTTTCTGTAAGATCCCCCCTCAATCTTCTAAATTCTACCGAGTACAAACCGAGTCTATCCCGTATTTCTTCATATGAAAGTCCTGACATCCCAGGAATCAGTCTGGTGAACATTCTCTGTACTCCCTCTATGGCAAGAATGTCTTTCCTCAGATTAGGACAACTGCATTAGAACCTCTCTGCTCCTCTACTCAAATCATTTTGCCATGAATGCTAACATACCATTCGCCTTCTTCACTGCCTGCTGCACCAGCATGCCTACTTTTAATGACTGGTGTACCATGACACCCAGGTCTCGTTGCAACTCCCGCTTTCCTAATCGACCACCATTCAGATAATAATCTACTTTCCTGTGTTTGCCACCAAAGTGGATAACCTCACATTTATACAATACAATTCAATTTATTGTCATTTGGACCCCTTGAGGTCCAAACGAAATGTCGTTTCTGCAGCCATACATTACAAACAAATAGACCAAAGACACAACATAATTTACATAAACATCCATCACATTGCTGTGATGGAAGGCCAAAACAACTTATCTCTTCCCTGCACTCTCCCCCCCGATGTCAGAGTCAAAGTCAAAGCCCCCGGCGGGCGATGGCGATTGTCCCGTGGCCATTAAAGCCACGCCGGGTGATGCAAGGTCGCACACCGGGTCTTGGTGTTAGAGCCCCCGGCGCGCGCTCGCAGTCCCGCAGCCATTCCAAGCCGCGCGGGGCAGTGCTGTAAAGCCCCGCTCAGGTGCTCTTCAACCCCGCAACTCGGGCGGGAGAAGTCGCCACTGCGGAAGCCCTGAAAAGCGGTCTCCCTCCAGGGACCCGCGGGCTCCCGGTTACCGTCCGCCAAAGCCGCAGTTGCAGCCACCGAAACTCCGGAGGTCGGGCCGCAGCAGCGTCCACCACAGCTCCACCCGCTCTGGACTCGGCCAGCTCCGCGACGGTGAGGTGAGTAGTCGGCACCACAGCCCCCGGTCTTCCTGTTAGAGGCCGCTCCTCGTTGCAGCCCCAACGACAACGGAGACCCGACAAAGAAAAGGTCGGGTCTCCCGTGCAGGGAGAGATTTAAAAGTTACCCCCTCCCCCCCACATCACCCCCACCCCCCCCCCCCCCCCCACACACATACCCCAACAAAAAATAACAAAAACTACATAAAAACATAGACATAAAATAATAAAAACGCAGACGGACTGCAGAGTATCCACATTATACTGCATCTGCCATGCATTTGCCCACTCACCCAGCCTATCCAAGTCACCTTGGGGCCTCCTTGCATCCTCCTCACAGCTAACATTGCTCCCCAGCTTCGTGTCATCCGCAAACTTGGAGATGTTGCATTCAATTCCCTCGTCCAAATCATTAATATATATCGTAAATAGCTGGGGTCCCAGAACTGAGCCTTGCGGTACCCCACTAGTCACTGCCTGCCATTGTGAAAAGGACCCGTTTACTCCTACTCTTTGCTTCCTGTCTGCCAACCAGTTCTCTATCCACATCAATACTGAACCCCCAATACCGTGTGCTTTACGTTTGTATACTAATCTCTTAAGTGGGACCTTGTCGAAAGCCTTCTGAAAGTCCAGATATAACACATCCACTGGTTCTTCCTTATCCACTGTACTAGTTACATCCTCGAAAAATTCTATAAGATTCGTCAGACATGATTTACCCTTCATAAATCCATGCTGACTTTGTCCAATGATTTCACCACTTTCCAAATGTGCTGCTATCCCATCTTTAATAACTGATTCTAGCAGTTTCCCCACTACCGACGTTAGACTAACTGGTCTGTAATTCCCCGTTTTCTCTCTCCCTCCCTTTTTAAAACGTGGTGTTACATTAGCTACCCTCCAATCCTCAGGAACTACTCCAGAATCTAAAGAGTTTTGAAAAATTATCACTAATGCATCCACTATTTCTGGGGCTACTCCCTTAAATACTATGGGATGCAGCCTATCTGGCCCTGGGGATTTATCGGCCTTTAATCCGTTCAATTTACCTAACACCACTTCCCGGCTAACCTGGATTTCACTCAGTTCCTCCATCTCATTTGACCCCCGGTCCCCTGCTATTTCTGGCAGATTTTTTATGTATTACTTAGTGAAGACAGAACCAAAGTAGTTATTCAATTGGTCTACCATGTCCTTGTTCCCCATGATCAATTCACCCGTTTCTGACTGCAAGGGACCTACATTTGTTTTAACTAATATTTTTCTCTTCACATATCTATAAAAGCTTTTGCAGTCAGTTTTTATGTTCCCTGCCAGTTTTCTTTCATAATCTATTTTCCCTTTCCTAATTAAGCCCATTGTCCTCCTCTGCTGATCTCTGAATTTCTCCCAGTCCTCTGGTAGGCTGCTTTTTCTGGCTAATTTGTATGCTTCATCTTTTGTTTTGATACTATCACTGATTTCCCTTGTTATCCACGGATGCACTTCCTTCGCTGATTTATTTTTTTGCCAAACTGGGATGAACAATTGTTGTAGTTCATCCATGCAGTCTTTAAATGCCTTCCATTGCATATCCACCGTCAACCCATTAAGAATCAATCGCCAGTCTATCTTGGCCAATTCACGTCTCATACCCTCAAAGTTACCTTTCTTTAAGTTCAGGACCCTTGTTTCTGAATTAACGATGTCACTCTCCATCCTAATGAAGAACTCAACCATATTATGGTCACTCTTGCCCAAGGGGCCACGCACAACAAGACTGCTAACTAACCCTTCCTCCTTACTCAATACCCAGTCTAGAATAGCCTGCTCTTACGTTGGTTCCTCTACATGTTGGTTTAGAACACTATCCCGCATACATTCCAATAAATCCTCTTCCTCAGCACCCTTGCCAATTTGATTCACCCAATCTATATGTAGATTGAAGTCACCCATTATAACTGTTTTACCTTTGTTGCACGCATTTCTAATTTCCTGTTTGATGCCATCCCCAACTCCACTACTACTGTTAGATGGCCTGTACACAACTCCCACTAGCGGTTTCTGCCCCTTAGTGCTTCGCACCTCTACCCATATCGATTCCACATCCTCAAAGCTAATGTCCTTCCTTTCTATTGCGTTAATCTGCTCTCTAACCAGCAACGCTACCCCACCTCCTTTCCCTTTCTGTCTATCCCTCCTGAATATTGAATATCCCTGGATGTTCAGCTCCCAGCCTTGGTCACCCTGGAGCCATGTCTCCGTGATCCCAACTATATCATAGTCATTAATAGCTATCTGCAAATTCAACTCATCCACCTTATTATGAAGGCTCCTTGCATTGAGACACAAAGCCTTCAGGCTTGTTTTTACAACACTCTTACCCCTTATACTATTATGCTGAAAAGTGGCCCTTAACATGTACCTTAACAACGTCGATGTGCAGGGGGATCTTGGAGTCCCAGTTCATGGCTCACTGACGGCGGCTGCAAAATAACTTAGGATGGTAACGAAGGCAGATGGTAGGCTTGCCTCAATGCTAGGGGCATTGAGTATAACAGTCAAGACATCATGATGAAGCTCGTAGAAGTTTGCTTATGCCGCATTTGGATTACTACATGTAGTTGAAGTCGCCCCAGTTCCGGAAATACGTGGAGTCTTGGCGGAGATTTCTTCGGGGTTTAGGAGAATGCTGCCTGGA